>NW_009945303.1:0-2749 GCF_000696875.1 Nestor notabilis
GAGCCACGCATGGTGGGGATGGTGCAGAACAGGGTGAACCTCCCGGAGGGATGCTGAGAACCGTTGCAGGCACTGCCTGTCCCCTGCACCAGCCAAGCTGCTGCTCAGTGGCAGGGCGAGGGCAGGATGTGTTCCAGGGCTGTGCCAAGGCACACGCACCCTCCTTTGGGCACCGGCTTATGTCCTTTTGCCGGGCAGAGCCAGTGGCTGTGGGGAGCAGGGCCAGGGACGATGCTGAGCTCTGTGCCAGAGGCAGCTTGGGTTTGGAATCAGTGTGTGCCAGGGTAGGGACCAGGAGCAGGGGGCTGGATCCCAGACAGCATTCCTTGTGGTTGTTGCCTGTTAAACACACACAGAGGCAGTGGGTGAGTATGATTTTGTGGGTGACTGATGCTTGATTGGCATTGAGCAGGGCTCAGGGTGCCACAGGGCAATGCTTGATGCTGAGCAGCCTCATGCTATGGGATGCACGGGAGCCTTAGGTCCTGGCAGTACCTAGGGGTCTGGCCATGGCTCCATACCTCGAACACGTATCTCCTGGTATAAACAGTGTAGGAGGGCAGGCACAGCCTCCAGGAGCCCCAGGGGATGCTGCAGCTCCCCTCAACCACCCCACTGCTGCCAGGAGCTGCCCCCATGAGCTCTGCTGCCCTGAAGGGTTGGTCCGGGCAGTGCAGTGCCCAGGAATCTCCTGGTGCCAACAGAGCCACAGCAGCAATATTGGGCAGTGATGGCTGATGTCCCTCTGATGTCCAGCACACCAGGTCTGCAGACGCTGATGGGCAGGGGTATCCCTGGTTTCCCATGTCCTCTGTTTTTAGTGTGAACCACGTCCCATACGTGGCACATCCCATTATATGGCAGAGCCACACACCAGCTCCCTGCTGTTACTCCCGGCACAGTGGCACGTGCCATGCCGGCAGCTCTAAGGCTCATGGTGCTAAGGAGCAGGATCTGTCTGGTCAAACCTTCCCAAGCTCCACATCCTGGGGCTATTTCTAAAGCCTCGCAGGGCTCCCACCTCCCCTGTCCCGGATGGGGGTTGGAAAGAGAGCAGCAAAGAAAAAATCATCAAAAGGAGAGAGGGAAGGGAAAGAAGCTCGTAAATCCCTGGGAAATCTCCAGGGAAGCCGCTCCGGCTGCAGCCAGGAACACAAATGTTGTCAGCGTTTGGTAAATATGTAACAGAGACCATAACAACTTAATGGATCCAAGGTGCTTCGTTAGTGCGCTCCCAGCAGACGCGGCACTAACGAAGCCTCGTGGCCACTGCCACTGTCCAGACCCCTGTGCCATGGGAAAGGGGCTGGGATGAGCCACACGGGGACAGATACATGGCACCGCTGCACCAGGGGCTTGTGCCAGGGACATTGAGGCAGCTCCTAGTATCATCCTTGGCTTCCCCAGCACCTCTTCCCTTTGCCACCAGCCCCTCTGCTCCGGCCACCGCAGCCATGAGGCTCCTGCTGCTGTCAGCTCTTGGGGTCAGAGAGGATCAGTGCTGGGCATCGCTCCTGGGGGTGAAACTCGTATCTGGCTCCTTTGGCTCAGCTCTGCGGGGACTGGAGTCAGCCAGGGCAGGTTCCGCCCAGAACTCAGACCCAGGGGTCCACATCAGCCCCTGCCTGTCCCAGCCACAGGCACCGGGCTCTGCTTCTGCCCTTAGACCTTTGCTACGTGCAAAAAGCACATCTTAAAGCTCAAAGATGTGCTGGCAGATGGAGCCTGGTTTTGGCTCTGTCTGTACTGCACAACAGGAGCCAGCTCAGGAGTATCCAGAGGTGCTGGAGCCGAGCAAATGCTTCCCAACACAGCAGAGATGTCAGCCACCCATCCAGGAGCTTGCTGGCCCTTTATGGAGATGCCCAGCCAGCCCGGGGGTGCAAAAAGACCCCAGGTGCCAGTAGCCCACAGTAGCTACCCGGGTCTGTGCTGGGAGCATCTCTCCGGGCTGCATTTCCCTGGCGCTGGGATCCAGGAGCAGCTGTTGGCAGGATCTCCATGGGTCCTGTTGGGGCTGCAGGCTGGGGGGGCTGGCACCCGTTCTTACTGGGAGCAGAGCCCACCAGAGCCTGCTGCCCTCATGCAGGTCAGGAGCACTGCAGAGGCAGCCAAGGAGGCGGCAGAGGCTCTTGAGCAACCAGACAGATCCTTATCTCGGCTCCTCTTGAGTGTTTCCAAAATCCCTTTGTCCCCTGACACTTAACAGGCATCAACTAATTAATCCAGGTCAGAGCATATTTCTACTGACTGAGCTCTTGTGGAGCTGTTGTTTAGCTCCCGTTAGGATGCTTCCCATGGGATGGGGATGGCTGGTTCAGGGACAGGGCTCAGGCTGGTGTAGAGTGAACCCTCAGCCTTGGATCTTGGGGTGATGGAGGGGGTGATGCCCAAGCAGTGGAGAGCGGTGGATCTGCACATTCCCATGCTTCCAGCAGGTTAGACAATGGGGATTTGGGAAGCAGAGGGAGATGGGGAGGTGTTTGCAGGGGAACAGGACAATGCTGTCACACCTGTGGGTCAGAGAGGGGCTGCCACGGGGCTGGGACCCTCCCTGGCACCTTGGCCATGCCGTGCACATGTGCCACAGCCCGTCTGTCCCCGCAGTGAGCGCGGGCCTGCTGGAGAACTGCACCGGCTGCGTCCTGTGCTCCGAGGACAACGGCTGCATCACGTGCCACCACCGGCTCTTCCTGCTCATCTGGAGGGATGGAATCCGCCAGTTCGGGGTGTGCGTCCACACCCGCCC
>NW_009945303.1:2801-3127 GCF_000696875.1 Nestor notabilis
CCGTGCCCTCCCGGTGTGCCCCTGCGGGTCCCAGTGCCGTGGGAAGGATGATGGATGGTGACACAGAGCTGGTGGTAGTTGGGCCATGGGGCTTCTTCCCTTTCTCCCACCCTGGATCCCAAAGGTTTCCAAAGGGCTCTGGGTCCCCGGTGGGTACCGGGGCTGCCAGCTCCGGGCTCTCCCGGCTGAGCATCCCCCCTTGTCACAGAGTGCAGGTCTCCGAGCTGCGAGAGCTGCTTCAGCAGAGACTTCTGCATGAAGTGCAAAGACAAGTTCTACTTGCACAAGGGCCAGTGCTTTCGGCAGTGCCCCCCCAGCACCGTGGT
>NW_009945304.1:0-30179 GCF_000696875.1 Nestor notabilis
GGGGGTGTTGGTTGATGAGAAGCTCCCCATGGCCTGGCCGTGTGTGCTCACAGCCCAGAAAGCACCCGTGTGCGGGGCTGCAGCCTCAGAGCGTGAGCAGCAGGTTCAGCCTGGAGAAGGGGAGGCTCCAGGGAGACCTTAGAGCAGCTCCAGTGCCTAAAAGGGTTACAGGAAACCTGGAGAGGGGCTTTGGACAGGCCAAGGGGAATGGCTTGAACCTGCCAGAGCGGAGCTTGAGATGAGCTCTGAGGCCGAAGCTCTTCCCTGGGAGGGTGCTGAGGCGCTGGCACAGGGTGCCCAGAAGTGTTCATGCTTTGATTTTAAACGCACAAGCTGTAAGACACTAGATTCTAGGATCTCTTTTTCATTCCTTGATAAATTTGCTCAAGATTCACTTCTCTGAAGCTACAAGCGTGTGCTCAGTGGCTGACTCAAAGATCTGATGGGGTTTGTTGGGTTTTTTCCCTCCCCCAGATATCTCCGAAATGGGAAGGAGCGCCAAGTCCTACTGTGAACACACAGCCCGGACACAGCCCACGCTCTCCGATATCGTGGTTACTCTGGTGGAAATGGGTGAGTGGTTGATGGGACCCCCTGATTCCAGCAGCCTGCACTGCAGAGCTGGGTGTGCTGTGTTGGTAGGAAGCTCTATCCCCCCCATTCTGGTGTCTGTGGGCTCCATATCGGTGCTGTGGATGCAGTATGAATATATACAGAGTACATCATCTTCTGTCTTATGTAATTTGGAGCCCTTGTGAAAAAACATAGTGAAGCTTAAGAGGGGTGATTTGGGGCAGGATAAACTCCTGGTGTGATTTCTGTTTCCTCTTTTGTGTTTCAGGGTTCAATGTTGAAACGCTTCCCGCTTATGCCAAGCGCTCCCAGAGGATGGTCATCACTGCCCGTATGTGGGAAATCCCTTCTCTTCTATGCAGGAAACTGGAAATACTTTGGCATTCCTCTCTGCTGGTGTCCAGAGAGCTCCAGCGTTTTTGGTGGAGGATGCAGGCCAGTGCTCCTGGCAGTGCTGGTTGGTTTAAGGGCACTACAGGACCCCTTAGGTGGAGGGAGGCAGCCTCTGCTGAGTCAGTGCCTTTGCTGCAGCATCCTCCGTGCACATGAGAATCCTCAAGGCAGTTTTGTTCTCGTTGTGTGGGAGAGAGGGGTCAAGTAACCCATGTTCCCTTTTGGAATGAGAAACCCAATGGGAAATTACTGCTTATGGGATGTGCTCTGTCCCTGTTATAGGGGGGGTCACAGCTCAGTTTGGGCTGGCACTTTATGCCTCACTTTTGGTGGAATGAAGCCACTGTCTCTGTGTGTGTGTGTGTTTTACTGCAGCTCCTGTGACAAACCAGCCCGTGACTCCCAAAGCCCTCACAGCTGGACAGAACAAGCCACATCCATCCCACATTCCCAGCCATTTCCCGGAGTTTCCAGATCCTCACACTTACATCAAGACACCAGTGAGTGAAAAAAAGATTTTTTATGCCATTTGGGACCTGTTTGAAGTCAGTGACACCAGGACTGGTGTATTTTTACTGCAGTGCTTGGACTGGTCATCCAAAGCATTGCTTCTGGTTTAACATATCACTTGTTTGCGGGTTGCACTTGCTGTAGGTTTCTGGCCAATTGACATCTGTAGCTCTCTGAAAATCCATGTTGGTGGTGTGAACTTCAGCTGTCTAATGGTGTTCTTTGTCCTTCTCTCCCTCCTCCACAGACGTACCGGGAGCCTGTGTCTGATTATCAGGTCCTGCGGGAGAAGGCAGCATCGCAGCGGCGCGATGTGGAGAGAGCTCTGACCCGCTTCATGGCTAAGACAGGAGAAACACAGAGTCTCTTCAAAGATGATGTCAGTACGTTCCCCCGTGAGTACCTGTCAGTGACAGCTGAGCATAACTCCCTTACGAGCTCTTGCTACTGTAGGAGGCGAGTGCTGAGTGCTCACCTTGTGTTTGCCCTTCCAAGGCACAGGAAGGCTGGGAAATGAGGAATTCTCCATTTAAAATGGGAATGAAAACCAGAATCAAAACCAAATGGTAGGCTTCCACCCTCACCAAAGGCTCGCTTTCTTCTGCTGGTGGCTGATTAATTTCAAAGCTCATCCCAGTCCTGTCTCTGCGCCTGTAGCTGCTGAACGAGTGATTTCTTCTCTCTCTCATTTTTGTGGTAGGCAGTGGAGGTTTTCCTGTTTCTCTGTCCACAATGCAGAGAATTCCCACTTTCCCAGGCTCACTGACGGCACAGATGCCAAAGTTATCTTAAGGGGAACTAAACAATGCTTATGGAGGTCAGGAAGGATTTTTAATGTTGCTGTAATGCTGTGTCCTTGGCTGGAAACATAAAGGGACCTCAGGAAACAGAAACATAGAGACCGCCATCTCTTAGGGGCAGGATATTTCATTCCTGATTCCTGGGACCAACAGGAAAAGAATGTCTGTGTTTAAAACCAGAACCAGTGAAAATGCTTGGTCTAAGTAACTGGTTGGCTTTGTGCTTCATGATCTCTGAGTTGAGGAGGTTTCTCCCAACTTGCTGACTGTGTCCTTTTCCCTAACCCTAGTGATTGCTGCCAGGCCTTTCACCGTCCCCTACCTGACAGCTCTTCTCCCCTCTGAGCTGGAGATGCAGCAAATGGAAGAAACAGATTCATCTGAGCAAGACGACCAGACAGACACAGAGAACCTGCCCCTGCACATGAGCACGGTACGCTCAGCCGGAGAGGTCGAGGTCTCTTGGGCCTGACTTTCTTCAGCTTATGAAACCTGGTTCTTCGCCTGTGTTCCTTGCAGCTGGGCAGAGTGGGTGGGAAAAGGCAGCGTGGGTTGTGTTTTACCAGGTGTAAATGGCTAAACACTGTCATGGTTCTTTAACTTCCTGCAGTGTGCAATGCAAAATGAGGTTGGATGATGACCTTTCAGTCCAACCTTTGTTTCAGTGTGATTGTCCCACATGGTTCCTGAAGAGGGTGGTCTTGTGTTAGAAATCTGGAGTCCTCACCTTTAATGCAGCCCCTTGTGTGCTGCCGTTTGTCTTGGTCGTTGCTGTTGATGATGTTTTTGCCCGTAGGTTATGTGGTTTGAACTTCTAAGTCTTGTTTAACCTAACTTTAGTTGTTTATACATATGTTGGCAGGATGATTCAGGCCCTGAGAAGGAGAACACTTCAGTGTTACAGCAGAACACCTCCCTGTCAGGCAGTCGGAACGGGGAGGAGAACATGATAGACAACCCCTACCTCCGGCCAGTGAAAAAGCCCAAGATCCGCAGAAAGAAGTGAGGTGTGTGGCCAGTTGGCTGCTCAGAGGAAGAGAAACCTGGAGGGGATTTCATCTTCACAGCGGTGGGTGAGAGGCATGGAGCAAGACAGGAGAGGCAGAAGCAGAATGAGCTCTCTCTGCCTAGTGAACTGCACTCTCATCCTGGTCTGCAATGCTCCCTCTTCTCCCTCTGCTCTCCTGCTGACTTGGAACGGTCAATTGCCCTGAAAGCATTGAAGGCCACTGGGTTCCAGATGGGAATTGTCTGGTTTACTTTGGTTTGTTCTCACTGTCACAGGATTTACTCTGTGAAGAGATGGGGGACATGGAGGTTCTTGCTGCTCAGTGCTTCCCAGCGGGCTCTGCAGGATACAAAGGCATAATTCATTTGTGGCTGGCTGGCGGGCTAGAAAAGAAACTTCTGCAACCAACCCTGCCTGGCCCTGTAATCTAAGGAGCATGTATTAACAGAGACAGAAAAATCCCAGAGAGGTTTTTTTCTTTGGATTCTTGGCAGGTAAAAGCAAACAGACCTTTCCTTTATAAACTAAAGGCAGCTGATGTGTTGGTAAGAGTGTACAGAGTGAGGATAGCATTTTATTCTCACTTTTCTGTCTGCAGCTGCACTTCAAAGTGCTAAATGTGGTGTTTACCCTGTTCTGCTTTGCAATTGTTTTCCAGCAGTGTGAATGGCAGGATTCAACAGCTGCTTCAGGCTATTTTTCAGTTCTATTGTTAGTTTCAACACAGCACAACTCCTTTGAGAGTTCATGCCTTCACCAGCTGGTTTGAAGGATGCTGTGCTAAAAAACTTGGAATGTGGAATAAAGCTGTATTGATAAAGCAGTCCCCAAGGCCATTCTATCAACTGCACTTTATTTTGTCCAAAACACAAGCTTTTATCAATAGAAGTTGCTCTTTTTTTTCCCCGCTTTATTTCCCTGGAGCAGAAGACTATTACAGCAGTGAAAATAACTGGTGATGGGAATATTGTAATTGTTAGCTCGCTCTGGAGGGCTTTGCTTTAATTTTTCTCAGCCTTTTCTTAGGCAAAATATAAGTTAAATCTCTTTGACAAAAGACTCCTGTAGTTTGGTCCAGTCTCCAGAGCATCTCTTCCGGATGAAAACATGGTCCATGTAGAGGGAGCAAAGACTGCCAGGCAGCTCGTGGTTTCCTAGAGCAGTAGCTGAGTGCAAGAAGCCTGTTGCAGTCCCCAGGGAGATCAGGGTTCTGTGTGTGTACATGTGTGCAGTTAAGGCATCCTCCCAGGCCTCCCTCCTCCCCAGCACTCAGGGAGGAGGGAGATAAAAAGGAGTTATTGTTTCAGTGAGAATGGAGGTGTTCCTGCCAAACATTCTGGACTCAGGCAAAAGAAGCCCTGCGTGTGCCATTGTCACTTCTGCTGGTGCCTTGGTTGTACAGAATAACAAATGTACAGAGATGTTGTGTATGTATGTATATATAAAAATGTTTATCTTTTTTTACTTGGATTAAGCATTTTTTCGTAAGGAGAAAACCCCTGGCTGGGGAGGGGAAAAGTGTAGAATGAAACCAGTGATTTTTATGTTCCTAATAAAAGAAATTTTATCTCCTACAAGCAAAACTGGCTGAGTCCTTGAGGTTTTAGGAGTGGAAAAGCATCTGAATGCCGTAAAACCCAGGTCTTAAGACAGTGCAGGCTCCAGTGAACCGTACCCCTTCCTTCAAGAGGTGGCAACTGCAAATCAGCAAGTAAATCCCTTTGTGACAGCTTGTCCTGGGTTCAGCTACAGCTGCTGCTGCAAAGCAGTCTCTTGTGGTTGTGAAGGGGCCAGCGTGCCTACGAAAGACAGGCAGCTGTTGCAGTGCAGATGTGAGAGCACTTGAAGACCAGAAGTGGGCAATTGGAAGAATACATTTTGGGTTTATAGCTGAAACTGGGCTACAGGTAAAATTTGCTACAGAAACATGTAAATAGACCCAAAATATCTGAAAGCCTGCATTGTGACTGGTAGTTATAATGAGAATGATTGTTGCCTGCTCTTAGCTTTCCCCTGAGGCCAAATCAAGCCTGTGATCACACAGATCGAGTCTGCGTGTGAAGGTCTGTAAACGTTTACAGCAATCCCTAGGGTCTGAGTTGTACATTACAGAAACAACTGATGAGGAACACCAGGACCTTTCTGATTCAGACTGCATTTATCTTAATTAGCAGCATGTTGCTCGCTCTTTGGGAGTATCTTCATGGCAGGAGGGAAAAAGCTAGTAATGCAAAAACACATCTTGCAGGGTCTGGCCCATCCCATCCTCTTGCCCTCATGTGTGTGCTACTTATTAGAGCTACTGGCTGTGCACAGAGCCATTATACTCTTCCTGAATGCACCTGAGGGCTGCTGTGTGCCCTGTGGCAGCACCAGGTAAGCACAGTTAGTGACAAGAAAGCTCTGTTTTTGCAGTGCTTTTATTTGGAGAGGCTGGGTAGTGCAGATGAGTGTCTTCAGGAGCAGGGGGGAAGCAAAGGGGAGGCCTGAGGTGCCCCGCTGGAAGCAGGGGGACACGGCAGCAGCTCTGGCTCCTCAGTTGAAGTATAAGCTCAGGTAGGCCACTCGGTTCCGGTGTCTCCTGAGCTCTTTGTCTATGGTTATCTAAAAGACAACTATTAGATATTGGCAATGACAAGTGCTTCAGAACAGCACAGGAAGATGTGAGATGGTGTCAAGAACTTTCAACCTATGTTTTAAATCAGAAAGGTTTTGTTCTCAGCAGAGCTACGTTGGCGAAATCTGTGCTCTGGGTTTCTCTCTTTGTGGATGGAAACTTCAAGAGCAAATTTCTTAACAGAAAGGGTTTGAAAAGGTTTGAAGGGTCGTAATTGTTTTTGCAAACCAGCATTTTCTGATAGCAAATCACTTTATGTCTTGTGCCCCAGGCTAATAGAGCCATGTACCCAGCAGCCCAGTGAGGAAATGATGACAAAACAGAGTGCAAACATGATGTAGCCATACAGTTTTCTCTGTCAGAAGCATCGAGCTGGGAATAACATCCCTTTATCCCTGTCCTTACCTTCTGTACCTCCATTTTCAGCATCCTCTTTGGTGGCATCGGCACTAAAGACCAGTCTGGAGACCCAAACTTCATCGGCCAAGTGATACTTTTGTGTAATTGCTTGTCTGCTTTGTAAGTTCCAGGTCTAAGGAAAACAGGCACAAATTAGCTTGTTTCTGGAACTGGTGTGTGATGTTTGCAATACCAGAAGTTACCTGCTCTACCTTGATCCATGGGAGAAACGTATGTTGTGGTATTCTAGTCATCATGCAGGACTAAAGCAGGGAAGCTTTTTGAAGATGATAAAAAAGCATTTCTGGGACCTCAGGAACGTGTCTCCCATTTGTGTCATAGTATTTCTCTGTGCTTATTATGAAAAAGGTAAGAAAAAGAGTTACTTTACCCAGGGAATAATTCTCTGTCTGAAGGCTTATGTGGAAATCGTGGTGTCTTAGTGGAGAATGGAGCATAGGCAGGCTGGCATTTCCTCTCTTTCGTCCAGAATGGCTGGTACTTCGCTGGGCTGGGAGTCACAGTCTACAAGAGAGATTTCTATAGGGAGCATTTTGTTCTGCACACCATTCCTACATGCTCTGAGCAGGCAGCTGGGCATCACAGACCTGCTGTTCAGTGCATGCTGTGGCTGCTCTGATGGCATAAACCCCCCAGAATAGATCAATTCTATACTCCCTATCCTTACCCAGTGTGTCCTATGATGTTTCTCCTAATAAATGGTTGTTCTAGAGAAGCTGGACCAGAAGACAGCACGTTTGTTCAGGCAGGATAGCTGAGCTCCCTCCCTGATTTTGTGCACTTACATGTGTGTGTATGTGATACAAAGGAGTGTGTAACTTACTTACAAACGCCTGTGTCGATGTTGCCAGAGCTCATATGTTCAGTGATCAGTCTCTAGGCTCAGCACCTACCACTGGACTACGTGCAAGCAGATCTACAGCTGCTGGATATATTAAGTTGGAGGCAGTCCCAGCAAAACCAACAGTCTATGTTGGGAACAGCCTCTTGCAAAGCTGCAGCTCTGCCACTTCAATATGTGCCTTTCTTACCTGTGGCTGTATTTGGAAGCGCTGGGCTGTCCTCGCTCCTATCACGTAGCCTTTGATGCTCAGTGGTTTGTTTTCCAAGGAGTACCTGAAGCTGCTTCTCTGCAATTCAAAACAAGTGTCTTGCTGACACCATTTGCATTAGGGGAAGGACAGAAAGACATGAGCAGCAGATGTTATTCCTATGAATTCCTCCCATTGCCATGGTCTTGTTGCTCCTGCACTATGTGGCTTCTGTGAAGGAAAAGCTCCGAGCATGAAAACTGAACAACTTACCTCTTGGCTCAGGTAACAGCCTGGCCCAAGGGAAGGCTCTCCCCTGATGGACTTCAGCTGGGCCCCCAGCCTGTCTGGAGCATCGTGCAAAGGGAGTATTTTCCGCTCTTGGCATGTTCCAAATGAGATCTGCTTCCACACGTCTGTGAGACCAGGAGACAAACCCATGTGGAGGTGACCACTTGCTGCTTTTTTCCCTTCTTAAGTCCCTGAGGCTGACCATCCTTTTATCTCCCACGTGGGAATTTCGCCTGACCCTGGCTATTTGTGCAGGGTCTGCCCTTTCGATGCCTGTTCCCTCCTTCCACAAAGGCTTCTTTTTATCCCGACCTGAGCAAAGAGTAGCTTCCCAGCCTGGTTCTGGGAAAGCCCAATGCCACCAGCGAGCTAACTGGGTGCCTGCAGGGCTCACCTCTCGGTTCCCCCGGTGCTGCCATGCTGCCAGGCTCAGGATGTGTGTGTACTCTCCAGTTGCTATAGACACGGAGCAGGGAGTGCTGGAGGGAATGCTGTTGATGGCAGCGCCGGAAGGGTCAGGGAAAAGGGAATTAATAATGTCCCTGTGGATTGTGCTGTGATGATGACTCTGAGGAGCTGCTGTTTTCACATTGTAAAGTTATAGGGGATAGGTCTCAAGGGAAGCAGTCAGAACCCTTCTCTGTGATCTCCTTTGTGACACAACCCCATCTGCCCTGTTGTCTGATCTTTTTCCCTCTGCCTGGCTCTCCTGCTAGGGCAGCAAGAAACCCCTGGAGAAAGCCATCCTGGAATTAAGACCACTTGTGGATTCAGGCCCTTCCCCAAGTACAAGTGTCATGAGAGAATCGGGGAGGACCAGCAAGATGAGTTGAAACAACGAGGACACTTTTGCAGAACACTTTATTATCATCATTCTTATTATCATCCCTCTTATTATCACCATTCTTATTCAATTAGCTCAGAGGAGCCTGTTTGCTGTGACAGGAGTGGCATCTTCATGGCCAGTTGCAGCAGGAGCAGCTGGTATCAAAGACGAGATTGCTCTGGCAGCTCTGCACATAGGTTTCTCCATTCAGGCAGTTGTAGAAGCTTCTCTGGCTGGTTGGATCTGCATAGAGGCCATTGGCCTTGCCAGCACAGAAGTTACTAACACTAGAGCCCCCGCTCTCACTTCCACCTGCGTTAGAGGGGGGCTCAGCGGCAGGAGCACTGGGCTGAGATGCAGACGCAGAGTCTGAAACAAAAGCAGGAAAGGGTTTATTTTTGTCTTCACAGACTCTCAGCCCTCCACTCCCCTCAAAGGCCCTTTAGTGGTGGGGTTGGCTGTTACAGAGTGTTCCCCCAAAGCCTGGCCTGGTTCACAAGCAGGTCCAAGTTACAATCTCCCTCCTTTACCCCAGGAGATACAGAGTGAAGGAACCTTTCTGGGGCAATCTCTAGTTGTGGCTTCCATAGGAAGCCTTTATCCACCAACCCTCCAGGGACGAAGGTTCCCGGATCTCTGAAGCCCTGCGTCAGCAGTGAGCTGGGGAGTCGCCTTCCAGAAGCACACACTACTCAAGCTACTCACTGCCATTCTGCAGACCAAGGCTGTTCTTCAGGGTGGTGATCAGGGGGTATTTGCCCTGCTGGCAGAAAGAGCCAGTGAAGTCATCCAGATCAAGGGCCCAAACCATAGCGCCTCCAAAATTGTTCTTCTTCAACCAGTCAACCTGTTTGGTGCCAGGGGAGAAACCCCAATGAGTCCCAGGACCTGCTATTGCAGAAGGTCTCTTGCCTTATTATAGCACACATCCCACCATACCTTGATGTTGAAGCTCTTGATGTTGTCATAGCCAACCCACTCGCTGCCGCTGTAGGCATAGGGCACATCCTGGGGGGCATCCCAAGCCTGGGTGGCTCCAGACTTCAGGAATGTGCAGATCTAGGGCAGAGAGGGAGAAGTTAACAAGTGTCCTGCACAGAAATAGTTGGGATATTACATGGGCTATAAATTCCTTGCTGTGAAGTTTGAGGAGTGTTTGTGGTGGGGGTGGCCGAGGTGGGAGGGAACACACATACCTCGTAGTAAGCCAAAAACCCAGCCTGCCTTGTGTAAGGTCCAGCTGGCCCAGGTCCTGATGTTGGTGCCCCAATAGCAGTGTTGGATGGGCTTTGGAGGTTGAAGGTATGTCCATAGGTTGGGAATCCAACAAGGAGCTTCTCAGCTGGAGCACCACTGTTCTTCCAATAGTTCATAGCATATTCCTGTAACAAAAGCCATCGTGATTCAAGTCTGTGCTGAGATTTGTAGGCAGGAAGATGACTTCTGCATCAGAGGCTCCCAAAATACACTTACAACACTGAAGTAGGTGTTACCATCACCGTAGAGAGGGCTGTTCTCCCCAGTTTGTCCATCCCCAGAGGTATAGAAATCATAAGTCATCACATGGATGTAGTCCAAGTACCTGTGGAGAACATTGTGCACATCTATCTCCTGGTCTCCTCAGTCACCCGGACCTGTTTGTTCCTGTTTACCCATCTCTGGCCATGTCCCCACTTGCTGGGTACCACCTGAAGGAAGTGTCACAGAAACGATACCTGAGGGTTTGCTACTCACTTCCCAAGCTCAGGAATCTGGTAGCCAGCCTGGATGTTGGAAAGTCCTGCGGCAACGGCTGCGGTGACCATGAGACGGGGCTTGTTGACCTGTTGGGCTTCCTGCTCAAAGGCTGCCACCATTTCCTGTGAGATGCCAAGAAACAGGATTCACACGGACTCTCTCGGCTGAGGCTTTGCCCAGGGCTCTGGCCAGAGCTGTGTAGAGCAGAGGGCTTGGCCAAAACCCACCTTAACCAGGACGGTAAAGAGAGTCTTGTCCTGGGCTGGGCTGCCTCTGGAGCCAGGGTATTCCCAATCAATGTCCAGCCCATCAAATTGATTCTGGCGCAGGAATTTGATGACGGAATTGATGAACGTCTGGCGGTTCTCAGGTGTGGAAACCATTGTGGAGAACCTAGGGAAGCAGAGCAGGACGGAGTTGGGGTTTGGTTGGTGCCTCTTTCCCCCTCTCCCTCCCTTTCCAGGGTGCCATTATGGGAAGCAGATGGTTTGAACTTACTGGGCTGTTCCAAAATTCCATCCTCCAATTGCCAAGAGGGTCTTCAGATTTGTGTTCCTGCAAAGGAAGGGACAGGAACATGTTTTACTGCAACTGGCTGATGTAGCTGCCTTTGTAGGCACCTTTTGGTGTGGAACCCGAAGAGCAAGCCCAGAGCACTCGGTGTCACTGTCACCACGCTCAGAGGACTGGTGGTGGCCTGCTCTGTGCTCCCCATCACTATCTGCATCCCTCCACCATGGATTGTGCTGCCTTTGTGAGGAGAATAGACATTGCAGAAGAGGACAGGACCCTTGGTACATACCGGTTCTTCAAGCCATTGAAGGACTGGTAAAGGGTGTTGTCGTTCCATTCGGAAGTTGTGATCTCATTGTTGGACATCCCAGCAAAGGCATAGATCAGATGGTCACACAGGAATGGGTCGATGTTGTCAGGCAGGAATCTTCCCAAGCCAGGCCTATACTGGGCCCAGTTGGTGAAGTAACATGACAGCACATAGGCAGTGCCTGCAGAGAAACAGAGGAGGTGGGGTAGGTCCGGGAAGCACTGGGGAGATACTGGGAACTACAGGCAGAGTATTGGATCTGATGAGGAATGGCTGAGCAATGTTTCCTTCCAGGGGAAGGAGTTCAGAGGCAGTGAAGTAGAGCTGTTATCCCACTGAGAACTGGCTCTCCAGGGCAACACTGACTTGTTTCCTTCCTCCTATGTTTTAGTAGATGAGTTAGTCTAAAGTCTATAGTCTAAGATGAGCCTCTTGTACCCTTCAGCTCGTGAATCAGGGTCTCTTCCCAAAGGGAATCTTTCTCCTTTGCTGCCATGTATGGAAGAACAGAGGCAGAGGGATCTCATGTGAAGTGCTGGGAGGTGGAAGGCTCTTGGCGTGTTTGCTGGGCAGCCTGTGGGATTGCAGTGATGCTGGAAAGGGGTTGGTAGGGTTGTTTTCCAGAGGAAGCACTTACCTGCCTGGGCATTCAGCAGCAGGGCCAGACCTTTACAGGAGAAAGGTAAAGAACAAAGGCTTTAGCATTTGCACTTAGAAATACAAAGTTCCTGTGCAGGACTGGACTGAACCCCCTAGAACCTTATCTTGTGATCCCTGTTCTCTCTAAACCCCACACCAATTCCCAAGCATGGCTCCCCTGGAGGTTTCTATGGAAGTGGATAACATTTGTCAACTGATTTCAGGTAAAAACACAGACAAAAAACTAAGCAAGTGACAATGCAGTAGTTTGATTTGGAGAGTTTTGTTCAAAAGGCACATTTCAATGTCAAACAGCTGTTGAATTCTATTCATTGCAAAGCGTAACATCCCTCCTGAGAGTAACCTGCTGTGTCTTCGACAGAAAAGAGAGTGCAGCATTTGTAATCCCCCCCAGATCCCTCCCAAACCATGAGTATAACAGTGAAAGAGCCACAAATCCTTGTCATAAAGGTAGAGAACTAAGTTTTGAAGCGGGACTTACTGGTGAGCAAAGTGAGCTTGGCCATCTCTCACCAGCAATGAGGTGGTGCAGGCTCTTGCTCAACTTTATACGCTCCTCTCCTTCCGTTCTAGTCTTGTATCAACAAAGATGGACAAACATTACTAAGGCCAGTAGCACAAAAGAGTGATACCAGGACATTGCGCGGTGCCACGTCGTGGTGCTGATGCAGAACAAGATTGGATGGGTTTATTCCTGGAAATGTTTTCACCTATAGGCCTTGTGTCAACACTGGTGCTTACGTGGTGGTCACGCTGCAGTGTTCACCCTTGTGCTGTCATTGTGCGCATCCTGAGGTGGTTGGCACTGCCACAGCAAGGGTGGCTTCCAAGGGCTTTGTGTCCTTGCCTGGGGCAGTCAGGGAGGTAGGACTGGGGCTCCCAGAAACGGGCTTTTGGAGGGCACAGGAACTGGGCTCAAGTGCTGCAGGTCCCGGGGTCCCTGTGACCTTGAGCTGCCTTTTATCCTATAGGAGCTTATTTCGTTTTGCTGTTTGCACGATGCAATGTTCATGGAGTGGGATTCTGGGTCTGGAGTGGATGATCTATGGGGAATGACGACAGAGCTTTCTCGTGGCACTCTCCCATCTCCTGTGGGATGTGTCTGACAACTGGCTCTCAGCAAACTCACTAAAACCTGCTGTTTTCCCCCAAGACCTGAACCACCCTGGACCTGCCAACCTTGTGTGCACAAACCATTGCTTGAGAGAGGTGGTTTTGTTCTCCCTGCCCTTGCTGTGGGGGTCAGGCGGGTCACTGGGGAAGCCTAATCTGGGGACAAACATGCAGGTCAGTGAGCTGTCAATCACAAACACATTCCAGGTTTAGGATTTGGATGTGAGAAGCTCTCGGACATTGCCAATGGAAACCTGGGGAGAGCTGTGCCTGGTTTGGGTCTGATGTTCCTGACTGCAGGCGGGCACCTTGCTACCACCACGGGGGCATTCTGCTGCCAGAATGGTCCTCTTTAGTGTGGAGTGGTGTTCCTGGAAAGTCATTGGGAATTTCCTATGGGATTTTACTCCAGATATGTCTGCGTATACCTGTATACATATAGCCTGTGTTGGAAGTAGCATGGAGAATCCATATTTCTTGGAGTAATCTAGGAGCAAGTATGGGCATTGCTATGTCCTATGTTAGACGTTTTTCCCCTTAATGATGGACACGTTTCCAGCTCTGGAGCCTTTTTCTCTCCTTTCTTTCCCAAATTGTTCACAAGAAGCTATTGAGGATTGTGGAAAGCCTGAAGCTTGTTTGCTGAAAGCTTTTGTGGAGGAAACGTGTAATGTTTGAAGGGAAAACAGAGGTAAGCTCCTTCTGGCAGCTTGCTACTCCTTTCCTTTGCCTCTTGGGAAAGTCGTACCACGAAATCAGCGAAGAAATTGAGTTAAAGGAAGAGGCTTCCCTGCACATGCAGCTTCTCTGTTTGCAGTTAAGTTCACCCTGAAAGCACTGCAGGAGCAAAATTCAAGCATTAGCGTGTCGTTCTAACTAAGGAGAGCACCTTCCTCCGGCTTTACAAGCCTCAGCGGCTGGGTACTACCAGCAATTAAAATACCCAACGGTAGGTGTCAATGTTGCTCGCTCTTCCCTGTAGCTGGAATTCTTTCCTAGCAGCTTTGGGACGGCATCTCAAGAAGCAATGGGCTTCCAGGCCAGAAAGCTTCGCTGCTGCTCCTCTCTGTTTCATGTCCAGTACAAACGGAGTGTTTCATTCTGGCTGCCGAGAAACAAGCAGGATAAAGGCTAATCTTTGTTCAGTTCATCCTCCAGAGCTGTGGGACATGAGGGGTTTAGAGTGCAAGAGGAGCTATTGAACAGTCATTTTCCTGGTAAGCTCAGGAATCACATGCCCTATAAAAGAGCATCCCAGTGCCCTGGCAGAGTGCTGCTAAATCTATGCTTTTGGGCTATTTCAGATGTTTAACGCACATCCTTGTATCTCTAACAAAGAATTTAAGCTACTTTCTCTCTCTTTCACCTTTCCTTACCAGCACAGTGAGTATTTACTGCAGGGGAAAATGGGCTCAAGTAGTCACTTTATAGCCAGAAACATTCATTTCCCTGGCTCCACATTATTTGCGTGCAGTCTCTGTAAAGTGCCTATTCAAGTGGCTTTGGGTGAATCATGCCTAAATTCGGTGTGGTCTTGGCATAAACCCCTTATTAACCTGGTCGGAAAAGGGGATTTGGAACCACCTCTGTTGTGTGTATGGTTCCCAAACCTTCCCTCTCTATAGGGCACTTCTTTGCTGTGGAGCAAGCCCTGGTTTTCACACTGGCAGAACATGAGACAAAGCAGCCGCAGCAGATGAGTCACTGCAGTGGTAAATGTCACATCCTGACAGCAGCTCAGCAGGTTCTCCTGACCACTGCCTGGTCTGCCTCAAAGCTCAATATACCTGATAAGCATTTTATCACGAAGATCAGAGCAATGTTATCTCCTGCTTCCCGGCAAACTACATCTAAATCCAGCCATCTCCTTCCTGGCTGTAGCAAGCAGCTTCCAACTCCTACCCAATGTTTGATGTCAGTGGCCTATACCATGGCCCTGCCTAAACTGTGCTGTGCCAAATGCTGAACCTTTGGGAGCAGCCAAAAGCAGGCAGAAAAAACCCAACAACTCGCATGTGCATAAATGCCTGCAGCAAAGCAGTAATCCTTTATCTTCACTTTGCTGGAAGTGGAAGAGCTGCTGTGCCCTGATCAGGAAAGCTTCACTCAGTGGTGGGTTTATTTCTTACAAGGTCTTCGTTTTTCCCTTGCGTGTTGTCGAAGGGTTCCCTGCTTGACTTGGCTTCAAATCTAAGGGAGGAATATCAAGGAATCACTGGTGCTACTTTGAGTTGTGCTGCTTCCAATGCCCAGTCTGGGAGGTGTCAGGAACCTGTTCTTCCTCTGGTTCCTGTTTTAGATAGAGGGATGGTGGAGTTTCTTCCTTTCAAAAGTGGGGTGAAAGGTATCAGGAGTCTTGTCATCTTGGACCTAAAAGAGTAACTGGGACCATCTTTACCTCAACTTTATTGTTCTGCACATCCTGAGGCTGGAGCTGAGCTGGATGCAGGGGAAGGAACAGAGTCAATTAGAGACACATGTTTAAAGGGACCTCTCTGGGTGTCCTGGCAAGAGCTGTGGTGAGACTGCTGGTTTCCCAATGGCTTAACAGATCTAATAGCTGAGCTGGACTTGGGGGCTGCCAGTCTTGGAAACACTGCTCCCCTCTCTCTGGGACTCTGGCAGAGCATTAAGAAATGATGCCCAGAGTGGCAGGGACCAAAGGTGTGACAATCGGCCTCCACTTCCAGTTTGGTCTGCACACACTTGGAATTTACTGCCACTATACCCTGATGCCTGTAGATGGAGTAATGAAAACGGGTCTCGCCTGCCTCCACATCACGTAAGGCTGTGCAGCACTCAGAGCTGGGGGTGGCTGGGGTGGCAGGACCTGTGAATGAGGAGGTAGCTGGACACCAGTCCCTTTCTTTTCTTCTCAACACATCCTTTGGTCGTGTTGCTGCTGCCAGGAGGAGCAGCCTGTGGGAGCCCAGCCGGCTGCTACCCGCAGCCTAACACGGTCTATCCAGGAGCACAGGCTCTGCAGGAAATAGCTGGTGTCTGTTCTTGCTCAGATTCATGGCAAGAAATAAAGAGCTTCAGAGCTCCTTACATTTCCTCCTCCAGCACGCAGGCCTCGGGCAGGCACTCTGCCCATACAGGACAGCCAGGAGAGACTTGGATCTCTGGGATTCCTATGCCACCGGTTCATTTGTTTAAGCGTCTCTAGTTTTAAGCCTGATTTCCCCAGTATTAACCATTAACTCCTCGGAACAAAGGCTGGATCAGTTCTGCTTCACCCCATCCTCCTCTGGCATTTGATCTCCCTTCTCTCCGCAGCTCAGAGAGTGGGACTGAAGAAGTGCTGATGCTCAGATCCCAGCCATACCCTGCCTCCCCAGGGGAATTCTTGCCTTCTGTGTGTACGTTCCCAGAAATACCATCTCTGACTCACCCTGGTTACGAAATGCTGCAGCCATTTCCCCGCTACTTCTCCTGAGCCTCATCATTTATTCACCTCTTGTCCCAGGTATGTTCTACAAGGACTGTGAGAGCTCTTTTATGAGGGATTTGATGCAGCACTGCAAGCGCCCATTGCATATTCTTTCCTCTGAGCACATCTTTCATCTTCCTTATTCTGTTGGCACCAACCTGCTATAATTAGGCTCTGTAAACAAATCTCAAGCTTCTCTGATGTTGTGAAACGCTCAAACTTGATTTCTGACCATCCTGTTCCTCAAATAACCCTTGACTGTGCACTGCAGGCATCTTACTGACGTTCCCTGGTGCTCGGGATGGAGGCAGTGAGCTCAACCTTGGTGGTGGGGAGTGCTCCCTGCGCCCAGGAGTGGGCTGCGGCTCCTTCCACCTACTTGGATCCAGGTGTTAGCCCCAAGAATTCCTTCCTGGTCTGTCAGCAAGTGAGAACAGGTCCTCGGAAGGGGCATGTGTGCATGTGGGACAGGTTCATAAACTGCTTGCCCTAATGCAGGTGTGTGCAGGTGGGCAAAACATGCTGCAAACAGGTTAGATGGATGAGCACTCACACAGGTGTGCTTTTAGCTGAGGAAATACCACACGAAGAACCCTTTGTTGGAGCTGCCCTGGGGTTTTGTGTCTTGATTTTTGTGTTACGTGACATGTTTTATAGTCTGATCTTTTAAAGAATGGATTTATTAAAGGATATAATCTTCAAACCCCCACTTCACATCGATAACGCCTAAACTGTTCTGACCTATTCTTTAGACAAACATCGGCACCAAGCGCTAGATTCTTGCAGTGGGATTCCCAGTGGTGGGTTCAATCAGGCTGCTCCGTGCAACATGACCTGTTTTCCCCATCTGTCTCATCCCAGCAATCCCCATTATCCATGAGGAAGGCCCCAGATGCCTGGGACTGGGAGCCGAGCCTGGCTGAGAGCACTGGGTGCTAACACAGGGCCATCATCTCGCCGGTGCCCACAGGTCTGGTCATCACCAGTAACCTCAAGCAGGGCCACAGGACCTTCCTTTCCACTTCTCCTTGTTTCTCCGAGCCCTCCGGAGGAGGCTCTGCCCCCAGCCCAGCACCTCAGCTCATCTAATCCCTTCCTAAGCTCTTCTGTTTAGTCGACATCTGCCTGTTTCCAGCTCAGCCCCGTTCCCTCTAACCTGAGCCATCTGTGGAGGGAGGAGATAAGCTCCCATGGAACATTGACAAGGAGGGTGTTGAAGCAACTGTTGCTGAGCCAATGCAGGCGGGGAGGAGCTGCCCCTGCCCCTCCACGCTCCAATCCAATGGGAAGCATGGATGGCTCTAAACGCTTCCCAAAGGGGACGCGCTCCTCTCGCTGCTGTCCGCGACTGCTCTTGCTACATTAGCATGATAAAGGCTGTTAAAAGAATTCAATAGCGTGTTGGGCTTTGCAAGTTCTAGCAACCAAATAGCCTTTAAATAAAACATTCGGTGCTGGAGCAGCGGCTCTAGATCCCCTTTGACCTCAACAGCTTAAAATAGCCCAGAGGTCAGCCTGGCCCCTGCTCAGCTTTCCTCCACAGGGTGAGACGTGGCCTTAATTCAAGGCACAGACATTATCTTTGTCCCCACACTTCATCAGGTGCCGCCCTTGCTTTGAAAGGACCGTTTTGTTCTAAACTCTCCCCAGGACGGGGTTTATCTCAAGTGCTTCTGCCTTTTTCCCACTCAAGGTTTCCATCCCTGGGGCAGCACCGGGAGCAAGAGCCTTCGCCAATACAGCCCCATTAGTGCCAACGGAGGGGTCAAGTCGTGCCTAAAATCCCTCTAAGGTGCCACGGGAGGGAAGAGGGTGACCCCCCTGCTCCCTCAGCAGCCGGGGCACAGGCTGAGCTGTGGCTCGGGGGGGTCGGTGGCACAAGCCCAGTGCTGGCCCCTTCCCAGTAATTCCCTCCCAGAGCCAAAAGGAGGAGGCAGAACCCCCCTGGATCCCCCCCTCCCTGGCATCCCCCCATGGTGGGTCCGGGGCTGGGGCTTGCGATGGGATCAGCGATGTACAAATGGAGCCTTGTGATGCACATCGAGGGCACGAACAGCGAGGGCACACAGCGCCTGTGCCTTCGGTGCACAGAATCCAGCCTGATTTGGGTTAGAAGGGACCTCAAAGCTCCTCCAGCTCCGACCCCTGCCCCACGCAGGGACACCTTCCACTGGAGCAGGTTGCTCCGAGGTTTGAGCGCTGCTGTGAGCAGGCGATGGGAGAGCCCGGGGTCGGGAGAGCGGGTCTCTCCCCAGGGATACGTTGCTTGGTGCGCTCTCAACTTGTGCTTACAAGGTGGGAACTGAACTTCAGGGCAGGAACTGAGAGCCCTGGAGCAGCTACCGCCTGCCCTGTCCTATCTGAAGCCAGTTTGGATTTCACAAGCCCCATTCTGTGCTGGCTGGTGTCCCTCCGAGCGCATTCAGCACATACCTCTGCATGTTGCAGCCAGGAGAGGAAGCCCAGGTAGGCTGAGGGCTGTGGCTAACTTGGAAGAGGTAAAAGTGAAATTCATCAAGCCAACTACCACTCATTGACGTGCCCAGGGCAATGCTGCAGGGGAGGAACGCCAGGTCCCAGCACTGAGGCGTGGGATGGGGAACTCGGAGGAAGGGCAGTGTCTTGTGTTCATATCTTTCAGCATAGGGACTTTCCTGGGGCTGATCTAGGGCAGAGAGAGCCTTGAAACGCTGCCAGGGTGGTTTGGGGGTAGAGGAGGAAGTGGAAGCGCTTGTATAATAGTGTCTTAAAGCAGCAGTGGTTTCTCCTTGGGGGGTGAAGGGGCTTCCCTTCCGTGTGCTGAGCCTAAAGGGAGATGAACAGACCCTCTCCCCTGTGCCTCTCTTCCCCACAGCCTCCATGGGCTCACTTTTCCAAGCATCCAGCCCCCCCGAGTGTGCTTCTCCCCTTTCTTGTCACCCCAACCTCTATAACGACTTCACAACGCGCCGGTGCTGGGGATGCTGTGGCCCTGCTCCTGCTCCCCAGGGAAGCAGCATGTGCGCTTGCCTTCTTCGGCAGCGTGGCCCCGTGCCCCCCGCGCTGTGTGCCTGTCACCTGCGTCACAGGCTTTTTTGCAGCTCTGGCCAGCATCCTGCTGCGGCGCTGAGCCCGCTGACGTGCGCAGAACACGCCACGTCAGGCACGGCCGGGAAGGGAAACACAGACCTTTTTTGGGTGCAGACTACAGCAAAGTCTATTGGCCCGAGCGGAGAGGAGGGCTCAGCATGAGCAGAGCTGAGCTCTGGCACTAATTCAGCTCCAAGAGCTGCAACAATACCCAGGATGAACGCTCAGGCCTGGCAGAGCTCCCTCTTTTTCTCACCTCAGCCCAAGATCTTCCTTTCTCTTTCAAAAACATCATTTCAGTGCTGATAATGCTGTTGAGAGCTCGATTTCCTCCTCTGACAGCACTGCCCCATTCCAGCTGCTCGCACACAGCTGCATCGCTGTGCTTTTAGAAAGGGAAACAGGCATTTGGTGCCCACAAAACTTAGTTTCACGTCCTGAGGCAGCACCTGAACTGGGGGCACTTTTGGGGGTCCAAAAAGGCTGTGTTTGCTGAGCAAGAGAACTGCAGTGGCAAAGCAGAACCACTCCATAGCTCCAGCTCAGTCCGGGAGCTTTCAAGTGCCTGGAAAAGGGGCAAACCAGCCCTGGATCAGAGCACACTTGAAGTTCAGAGTGGTTTATATATATACGCACACATATTTGGGCAGCTTTTAAGGAGTCTTTGAGATAGGCTTGAGTGAAATCCCCGCCCCGCTGCTCCTCGGCCTCTGGGAATCTTGTGTCTTCCCCAAGCTGGACACAAGATCCATAGGAAGGGCCTTTTCCCAGCACTCACATCCCACCTGCCTGGCAAGGCTGCCAAGCCCTGGCATGGCCGTTCCACTGCAGAGCTCCTCCTGGCCTCACTGGGAGATAAACTCTGTCCTGTGCCTGCGTGGCCCAGGTTAAAGGGATAAAACACTAACAAAATCCGGCTGAGAGGTTCCAGAGCTGTGAGGAGCTCTCAGGAGGGTGGTGTTGCCATAGGTGAGCATCACACCCAGCTCTTTAATCTCTCATCTTATCAGCAGCGATGGGAACCTGCCCGGCAGGGTCATCAAGCAAGACACAAAGTGGCTCCATGGGCAATACTTGTGTTTGGCTCCTGTTGGTCAAGACGTGGTCAGAATCTTTTCTATCCCATGTGTGAGGCCTTTTCTTTGCATAGTTAAAGCTGCATAAAGTGTAATTAGGGAGCCCTGTATAATTAGGACAATTATGAATGGTAAGCAGCCCACAGAGTAATTGTGGCCAAGTTTTCGCATCCCCAGGGGCGTTTCTAGGGCCCTTCAAATGATGTACCTGCTTACATGCCTCTAAAGCACTCATCTTAGGTGTGTCTGGGGTGGCATCTTCGAAGTGGACACGTTCAGCTCCTGCTGAGGCACAGCTGGCTGGAGAAGGGCTCTTTCCTTCCTTCCTTCTTGCAGAAAAGGAGGTTTGTGTCTTGTTTCTGTTCTGCACCAGCCTGAAACTGAGACTCCGGATGTGAGTGACCCACGTTCAGCTGTGACCTGCCACAAGAAGGGCTCCACTTTGAGAGCTGGCACTCCATGGAGGAGCGTGGGAGAAGCTCACTTGCTTTTGGATAAGGAATTCCAGCCTGGTTCCGAGAAGCCTTCCCAGTGGTGCTGACGTGACAAAACTTCCTTGAAGTGTTTTGTTTATAGTGGTGGGAATGGGAGTTCTCCTGCAAATACCATGAGGTTCCTCCCTTAGTTCCTGTTGTTTTGAGACTGAAGGCAGCTCTCTCCTTTCTTCTACCCTTCTGCTGCTTCCTGAAAGCCATCTTGTCCCTTCCCTGCCTGAACCTCTCTGCTCAAGCCATATCCTACTCTTCATCTTGGCTCTAAATCTGGAGTCATTCTATCCTCATCCAGAGAAACACGAGCCAGGAGCTGGCTGATAACTGCACATCAGCATCAATCGATACAGGAGGCAGAGCTGCCTGAGCACTGGGACCTCAGTGTCCACATCCAGAGGCTGTAGGAAGTGGGAGGTTGGACTAAATCCTCTCACTCCTCATTCCCAGCAGCCAGGAAGAGCCCCCCGGGTGTTGTGCACTGTCTGTGCTCCAGGAGGGCTCTCATCAGCACAAAGGATCTTGTCTCGGAGTCTGCAGAGCCCCTGGTGCTGCAGCACCCGGCTCCCTCTGGCTCTCCAGGTCTCATGTTCTGCTCTGCTGGTGTCCAGCCAGGGATGCTCCAGGGAAGTCATGGAGTCTCAGCCTGGTTTGGGTTAAAGGGACCTTAGAGCTCCTCCAGTTCCAACCCCTGGCACGGGCAGGGACACCTTCCACTAGAGCAGGTTGCTCCAAGCCCCTGTGTCCAACCTGGCCTTGAACACTGCCAGGGATGGGGCAGCCACAGCTTCTCTGGGCACCCTGTGCCAGCACCTCAGCACCCTCACAGGGAAGAGCTTCTGCCTTAGATCCAACCTAAATCTCCCCTATTTCAGTTTGAACCCATCACCCCTTGTCCCGTCACTCCAGCCCCTGATGAAGGTCCCTCTCCAGCATCCTTGTAGCCCCCTTCAGACACTGGAAGCTGCTCTGGGGGCTCCAGCAGCTTCTCTTCTCCAGGCTGAACAGCCCCAATGTTCTCAGCCTGTCTTCAAATCAGCGCATTTCACGCTTTTGGTAGCTTCTAAGATGTTTAAAATCACAGTGGCTCCTCTCCTCGGCCCAAACCACACATCAACAGCCCAAATTCAAACTGGATTTTATTCTTTATTCTTTTCCTCTGCTTCTTCTAGCTGCCTCCTGTGTTCCAGACCCCCACATGACCCTGCAGAGCCAGTTCATGCTTTCAGTTTTCTTCTTAGCAATAACCTTTCTTTAATGAAAAGTTCCACCCTTGCAGAGGGGAAAGAAAAGCTTCAAACATGAAGAGACTTGTGAGGAGATCTCAGGCACTGGCAGCTCAGAGCCGGAATCTCTAATGGTGGAACAGAACAGTTTGAGCACGATGTGGCCTTGCTGCAAAGAGAGAAAACAGCCATTTATGGCAGGCAAATGTCTGTAATTGCCATCAAGGGCCCCCCTGGGCTCTGGAGCAGCTGGGGTGTAGGTGCCTGGGTTATTATGAGCTGCTTTGTATGGTAAAGAGAGCCTCCAGTCACCCGCTCTCTGCGAAAGCTGCTTCGCTCGGGAGTACTCTTGAGATGGGAGGGAGGGGAAGGAAGGAATTTGCGACCCTTTTAGCTCTGTTTACTCTTCCAGCCTCCGCAGGCTCCAAGGGCATGGATGTGAGGCAAAGTTATGATGGGAGAGCTGCCGGCACAGCAGGGAGCAGAGGTCCCGGAGCCCGGGCAGCCGGGATGGGTGGATCGCAGGGGAGGGATGGATTTCCTGCTCCACTGGGCCATGTCCATAGCGAGTGAGTTGAGAACAGCCCCTCTGCAGAGGCTGCAAGAAAACAGTCATCCTGGGCCTTGTGTTTTGTTGCTGCAGGGGATCTGGAAGGTGATTTTCCCTTCCCCTCGTACGTGGTGTTTACTATGGGGAAGGGCTCTTTCCAGCAGCCTTTGCCTCACAGCTACATTCCCAGCTCCTTGCGATCATTAGAAATGCACCTTTTCAGTTTCACAAGTCTCCAGGTGCTTTTCCAATGGGAAGTGAGCCTCCATGTGCATCAGGAAACAGAGGCACGTACTGAGGAATGAGTTGCTTTGGCAAGCACAGAGCAGGGGGGTGCCGGCAGCAGGATCAACCCTGTTGTGCTTTCCCATGACTCAGTTTACCTCCTGGGAAACAGCGGGGAGAAGAAATCATAGAATCATGGAATCACAGATGGGTTTGTATTGAAGAGACCTTAAAGCTCCTCCAGCTCCAGCCCCTGCCCCGGGCAGGGACACCTTCCACTAGAGCAGGTTTCTCCAAGCCCCTGTGTCCAACCTGGCCTTGAACACTGCCAGGGATGGGGCATGTTGTTTCTTTTACAGCCAGTATCTGTTCCTCCTGTGACACAGCTCACCCCATTCTCCACACTTCCCCGCCCCTATTGCAGATCTTCTGGGTTTCCTTTGCACAACTGTCACCTTGTGGGGAGCAGTGTCCATGCTTTGGATCTCCAGTCAGTGCTCTTGGCATGTCTTAGCCACTGTGATTGGGTTTTGGTGCCTGTTGGAATTCCAGAGGTGCTGTTTGCTCCCAACCGGCCTCACTGACCTCCCTGTAGGACACAGGGACATAGCTGTCTGGGGTGGGAGTGGGACCATCCCTGCCATTACTGATGGGTGGGGTAGAACTGGGTCCCAATAGCTTTAATTATAGTGTGAGCTGGTGATGAGCATGTGGAGCACAAAGCACTGGTCAGCAGGGATGGACTGAAGCAGCCTGGGCCAGGTGGCTCAGGATCATCCATGCTCCTTGGGGCCAGGGCTTTGACTATCCCATCCCTGGCATCCTCAGGGCAGCCTCCTGGAGACTGTTTCCAGGATAGCAAAGTTCTGTTTAGATGAAGCAGGTTGAAATGTGCCAAATCTTCCCCCTGTGTGAAGCTCCTGGGTTTGCATAAAGCCAGACCCGAGCCCTCAGCAGATATTGAGCAATAGATGAAGTCCTTGGCCAGGCACCAAGGTCTGACCTGAAAATGGCTCAGGAGTCCAGCCCCCACCTTCCTCTGCTCAGATGTACCCAGATAAAATCATGACTCTCTTACTTTCCTCTAAATATGAGTAGAAAAATGCCCCCAGAGACTCTGTTAAAGCCTCGTTGTTGCTGAAACACTGAAATATGAAGAGAGAGCTTATGTGCTCCTGTGACTGATAGATGTGGCTCTGCCCTGAGATCCAAACCCAGATGAACTCTCTGTGCAACTCAAAGCCATGCCTAAACCCAGGGTTTTGAGCAAATGATCCCTACTTTAATAAGTAACCCAGTCCCTCCTGGTCACACACCCCCGGCAGCGCTGGGTGGATTCCAGCTCTGAAGTCAGGTATCTCATAGACCTCAGAGCAGCTTCCAGTGTCTGAAGGGGGCTACAGGGATGGTGGAGAGGGACCTTCATCAGGGGTTGTAGCGATAGGACAAGGGGTGATGAGTTTAAACTGAAACAGGGGAGGTTCGGGGTGGATATAAGGAAGCAGCTCTTTGCTGTGGGGGTGCTGAGGTGCTGGGACAGGGTGCCCAGCAACGTGGTGAATGCTCCATCCCTGGCAGTGTTCAAGGCCAGGCTGGACAGAGCCTTGGGTGACATGGTCTTGTGTGAGGCATCCCTGCCCATGGCAGGGGGTTGGAACCAGATGATCTTAAGGTCCTTTCCAACCCAAACCATTCCATGACTCTATGATCTCTTCAGCTCTGGCCTTTCTTGAACAACAGAACTTTCTGTGGGACTTCTGCAAGAGGCAGAGTGAAGGAAACCACGTCAGCCTCCTCTGCTGGAGCCTGCAAGAGGGCAAGCAAACACCAGCAGCTCTGTCTTCGCTCTGATGCTCAACTGGCCTTCGGTGTTTGCTGCACATGAGTTGTGCTGGTGGCATGTGAAGCGGTGGGAGGTGAGGAGGTTTGCAGAGCACTGGAGGGTGGATGGATGCATGTGGTGCACCCTATCCAGGTGCAGCATCCCACCAAAACCCCACCAGCCAGGGAAGGCGAGGAATCCTTGGGAACAGCCTAGGGCAGTGCTGCAGAGTCCACCTGGTACCCGGGAGCTATCTCCCCAAGCAGGGATCAGCCTCTTGGGAAAGGGCACCACCCAGATCTAAGCCCTGGAAGGGAGTTGCCCTGCTTTATCCGGGCCGTCTTTGTGCACTAATTGAGGCTTGCAGGGCTCGGGAGGTTTGCTGGGCTCTGGGAAGCGATGGCTTCTTTCACATTTGTGGGTGTAGCCTGAGAAGAACCCCAAGGACCTTCTCCCAGTGTCCCTTCTCTCCCACACTGGAGCCTGGACCATGCGCACACTGGAAGACAGAAGTCCCCCCATAGATTTGCAGGCCATAGGGAGAGGGATGGATTGGGCAGAGCTTGGGCAGTGTAGATTATACCTGACATTAATCTGTGCTGTGGAGTTGAGCTGGTGGGGAGGGAGAGAAGTGGAAGCCAGATCCCTGTGGCCAGATCCATAGCCTGGGCTGGTAGGAAGAGTCAGCTTGCTATAAACTGGAGGAGGCTGAAGTCTGGAGGTCCCAGAGCTGCTTCTCTTCTCTTTTGTGCAGCAGCACCTCCTACACTGAGGCTTTGAAGCCTGTATGGGACTGACTCAATCTCACAGAACTTCCCAGCAAGGTCCCATTTGCTGTCTGATACCTGATGTCGTGCAGAGCCCTTGAGCGATGGGCGCTGTGGTGGTACTAAAGATGCTGCAGCCAAACCCGCTTTAATCTGTCCCCATCTCCTGCTCTCCTCAAAGTGTGGGTTGATGACCGGCTCCTCACAGCGTTTCCAAACCACATTCAAGCCCAGCAGGGCCTCTCGGTGCTGACATATCAGGCAGCTTTGAGCAAGGTCAGTAAATCCACTTACCAGCTGCTACAGCAACGCTCCTGCCCATCTCTTTGGCTGGTGCCTGGGGTTGCCATGGAGCTGCAGCACCGTTTCCCTGTGCTCATGCTCTATGAACGCTGACTTGGGCGATGTGCAGCTCCCTGCCGGAGCTGGGGTTTGGCAGACAAGTCACATTCTCACCACCTAAAAAACCCCTTCTTGGGCTTTCACCGGCCAGAGGGTTGGTTGGTTGTTTTTAACTTCTCATTTCTAAGAAAAGAAAAATCCCTTTTTCGTAGCGTGGCTGCGTGTCAGTGCAGGGTGAAAATCCCTAAATATCACCCTCCAGCTCCCTTAGAGGGAAAGGGGTGAGATCTAGACCCAAGGAGGGAGGTTTGCCTGCCAGGCTCATGTCAAGGGCCCTGTGCCTTGCCTCTGCTTAGTGGCTCGGAGCAAGATGCAGCATCTCTTGGGCTCGGTTTCCTGCCCAGTGCTGGTTGTCTGTGTGTCCCACGTCAGCCTAGAGCTCCTCAGCTCCTGTGGTTGTCCATGTGGGTCTTTGCAGCTCCAGTGTCCTGTGTTATTGGTGGGTTCATCACCAGAGCTGGTGGTGGGTTTACCCGTTCCCAGCAATGGGGAGGGAAATCATGCTTTGGCTGGAGCCGGTGTTTATTCTGGGCCTTTCTAGAGGGGAAGAGATGAGAGCCCAGGGAGGCAGACACCCCTCAGGGTGCTGCAATGGGGAGAACTGCCTCTGCACACATCTGTGTGTGCAGATGTGCTGGTCACCCTGGGCTGGAGGGGAGCACTGGGAGAAGATGCTGTCACCAAGGCTGGTGAGGGGCAGGACAAGGGGCACGTCTCACTGCTGTGCATTGCCTCATTTCTGACATAGAGACAGGGCTCTGCTCTCTTTATCTCATAAACGAGCCTGTTCCAGGCTTTACAGCTGACAACTTTCTCTGGACCTGCCTGTGCAAACCCCTCCATCCCCTCACGCCCCTGGGGCTGCTGCTTAGCCCTGTCCTGTCACCCCCTTCCACCCGCGCAAGCCTTGTTCCACAGGAACAGAGGTAGGTGGAGGCAGTTGCGTCCTGCAAAGAGGATGTGGAAAAAGAACAATAACCAAATGCAAAGAACAGGAAAACCATCTCCGAAATCAGCGTGAGGTCATCTACACACCTTCCCCAAGCAGGCGGCCTCGTGAGGAGCTGTAAGGCTGAGGCTTTGTCTCCAGCTTATAATACCGAGCTTTGAACAAACATCTTCTTACCCAAGACGCTGTCAACATGGGTTCAGTGGGGTGCTAGTAAGACCAAGGAGAAACCCCAGAGTGCACTGAAGGCAGCTGGAGCCAGCGAGTGCTCAGCACCACTGGAAAACTAGGTCCAAAGTCCTAAGGAGTTTGAGGAGAAAGCAATTCTCTTTGTGTGCAACTCCCCTGAGCACAGCAATGTCTGTTTCCTAAAATACTTCGGAACAGATGTGACATTCACACTGGTCAGAAAGGTTGTTTTCCATGAGGACACATGTCAGCAGTGAGGAAAGTGGATCAGAGGGAGGCTGTTCTGCAAAAGAATATGATCCCTCCTGAAGCCCTGGGCTTGGGCTACAAAAGCCTCAGTGCTGAGGGTGCTGAGGCGCTGGCACAGGGTGCCCAGAGAAGCTGTGGCTGCCCCATCCCTGGCAGTGTTCAAGGCCAGGTTGGACACAGGGGCTTGGAGCAACCTGCTCTAGTGGAAGGTGTCCCTGCCCGTGGCAGGGGTTGGAGCTGGAGGAGCTTTAAGGTTCCTTTAACCCAAACCTCTCCATGATTCTATGATCCAGTTCTCAGTCCACACACGGATCCGCCCAGAAGCAGAAGGGAATATCTAAAGGTCCCCGATAGCCTGCACATGAACCTGCCTGGACATGCCCACAGAGTGTCCTGACATATCCCATCCACAAATCCCAAGGCATTTGGAGCGGGGGGAGTGGGAGACAAAGACCAAACAAAGGGCCAAGCTGACAAAAGACATTCGGGTGCCAAAATAGGTGCCCAGTGCCGAGGAGCTGGAAGGCGGAGGGGTGCCCAGCCTGGCTGCGTGCTGTAAATGTGGGCTACTCTAGCAGCTAACAGGTTAAAGAGGCTTCATTTTCGTCCATATCCTCCCTCTCCCCACCCCCATGTTGCATTTCACACGGTTCAGTCACAGGCTTATTTCACAACTGTGTGTTTTGAAAGGACTTATTAGCTCTAAGTGTAGGCTGGGCTTAAGGCTCTTGCTTTATTGTTTACCCTGCCTGCCAGGCCTGTTTCTGGGGTCAGGCCCAGGTTACCCATTACACTGTGATTAAACACACCAGCCCAGTTTACCCCTGGGCTTTTTTCCCCTTAAAATCCCAGTGATTTGGCTTAACTGGGGTTAGCAACCAGGTGGCTGCTGGCACTGCCCTCCCAGCTGTCTGCGGAGCCAGACACAGGGATTTGGACCAATACATCTGTTAGTTCTACAAGTCAGAACTGTTGCCAGATTACTTATTCCCCTTCATGTGAAGAAAGCCAGCTCTTGGCTTCCCAAGTCTCTGTATCACCTCCAAGTCCTTCCCAAAGACTGGGGTAAACTGGGAGGGACCTGGCCAGAAGTGACAACGAACGTGGGACATGTCTAACCATGGATTTGAATGTTAATTCTCTGTAACCATCCTACTGCTCCTAACAGGGGGTGTGGATTCACACGGGGGCTGTTGGACCATCATGGTATTCAAGGAGGACAGTTTGAAGTTGATTTGTGTGTCTCCAGCAGACTGAAAGAGGTGTCATCATCCCCCCAAATCACACCAAGTCCAAGTGCAGCGTGGGAACAGTTGCCCTATAGGTGCACATGAAACACTGGGAGTTGCTGACGGTGAAGGGAGCAGCTTCCTTTGTCCATGCTGAGTTTTAACCCTTGATTGAAAGCCAAATGTTCCCCTTTTACTGTCAAATTTCCAGCTCAACTGGTTTGGAAGCTCATTTGGATAAACAAGGCCAGAGCGTTTGAAAGCCTATCTGCACTTCAGATTCCTGCCAAACCAGTTGCAGATCCAGTTCAGCCAATTGCTATGGAGAAGTTTAATGGGTTTTGTTCTTTTTTTTTGGTTTCAACTGAAATCTAAATGCTCTCGGCCATTTCCAGCCGAACACAGAGCAGAAACTCATCTGGAAACACAGCATTAAACCCAGTGTTAAAATGCATCTAGAAACACAGCGTTAAACCCAGTTCTAACTTCTCTTTTTTAAATGAATTCTATTTTCTAATGGTTTGTTTGCTCTGGAACTCCTCTGGAAGCACGTATTAAGTCTTATGCCCTGTCTTTAAGGCTGCAGTCCTGTAAGAGGGCTGGAAATCATGGGCACATAACCCGCTTAGAGCTCCTTGAGCTCCACAGGAAATCTCTTCTTGGAAGGGCTTAACAAAGACAAGCTGATTTCGCAGCCCAGGGCCTGTGTCTGACCATAGGAACACACACAAGACAAAAGGCTCTGAGCTGTGCAGAGGTAGCCCGTGGAAAGCCCATGATTAAGCATAAGTGGAAGATCCGAATTTGGAGAATGGTGCCACCACTTGTGGAGCAGGGGGGACCAGGGGAACCTGCCTGCCAGGGCCACATCAGCACCAGCACTTAACCAACACTGTTAGCTCTAATGGCAAAGAAACCTGCACTTGCTATTAGTGCAGGCTGGAGGACAGGAGACCTCTTGCTCCAATTACTGTCCAGTGACTCAGGGCTGGATGATACCATCCAAGTACCTTTTAATGTGTTCCTTCTCCTGGATGGGAAAAACAAGCCCTTTTCCCTGCTCTCAGCTTGCCTGGATGGATTGTGAGCTCTGCTCAGGGCCTCCTGTGCTTTACTGTAGAACAGTTGAGGGGTTATATTTGCTTTGGCTTTTAGTGATTTGTTGGTATAAAGGGATCTTCTTCATGGGATGTGTTCTCTTGTTTCCTAATGTGCTGCTGGCAGTGCTGGTGTGCTTGAAGCAGAGAAGCTATGCATGGACAGGGCTCTCATCTAGGGGCCTCTGGCTGCTGCAGCAGCATAACCCACACCCCCTGCCCTGTGCTGGGTTTCACATGCCCCCGGGGGCTCCTTCATGTGTGCTGCTGACTTAAAAAAGAAGAAGAAAAAAACCCCTCCTTAAACTTTAATCCTTGGGTTTATTTCAAAGCTTACAAAGGCAAATCTGGTTTACAGCAAGATTTGCTCAATTCCTTGTGGATGAATGGAGCAGCAGATGGAGAGGGGAGGGGTGGACTCGGGGAACCCTTGGGTCTGTCTTCTTCCTTCTTCCCCTACTTCTGCTCCTGCTGCTGCCCAAAGTGCTTTCCTTAGAGCTGCACAGAACATGAACGGGGTCAGCCCAGACCCCTGCTTGGGCACTATCTGTTGCATGGGGGAATAATGGAATGGTTTGGGTTGGAAAGGACCTTAAAGCTCCTCC
>NW_009945304.1:30307-31310 GCF_000696875.1 Nestor notabilis
CCCCCCAGGTCCCACCCCCTGCCATGGGCAGGGACACCTTCCACTCGAGCAAGTTGTATTTTCTTACTCTTTGCTCTGGCCTGTTGGTTACCCATTGCTCCATCTCCATCCTCTCGTGCTTCAGGAGTGAACCCCATTAATAGGAATGACAGAGGTGCCAGTGGACTGAGACTCCAGCAAAAGGCCTCTGAAAATCCTATTATTTTGGAGTTTATGGGAATAACTGGAGCTGTGTGACCTGCATGTAAGGGGTGCTGGGAACTGCTTTTGAGGGGGGCAGGCAGTGCTCTCGCTGCCCGTGGCCCATGGTGGTGCAGGAGCTGTGGCAGCGCAGTGCTGGCTGAAGCACGCTCCTCCTCACCGGGAGCGCCGGGAGCGGCACTGTGGGAACCGGCGGTGCCTCCGTGGGGCTGGTCCTAGGGCACAGGCAAACCCAGATGATCTAATTCCCTGCCTCGGTTTATTCCAGCTGCACCCACTGCTTGTGGAGGTGCCAAATGAGGCCCCAGCCACAGGAGGAGAAGGCGTTTTCGCTGGGGATCACATCAGAGCTGTGGCTTCAGTGCGTGCCAAAGGAGGCATCGGGGGCTGCGAGACAATGCCTTGGAACAAGCCCGCTTCTCTGCCAAGGGAATATTCATTCCAAAATCCCATCCTGGTTTGATACTAACTCTCTCATGGTTGATCAAAGCCAAGGCAAGAAAAGAGCTTGGCCTCCTCCTGCTGCTTTAGCTTGGGTTGCATGAGGAGTGGGGCGAGCCCCTTGGTGCCAGCAGTGGGGCAGCTCTTGCTTTGTGGTGGCTTCACGGTGCTGCTGGCACCTCACTAAGCATCAGGGCTGTGCACTGCTCCTCCTCTGCCCTCTTGCTGGGCTGGATGGTGGCAACTGAGGACGCTTGGTGCTGCTCCACACATGCCTTGGCTTGTTCTCCCTGTTCCATGATCCGACACGTCCTGTGTGCTGCAGCCAACCCCCCCTGGGATCCCGCTCGTCCTCCTGCCT
>NW_009945305.1:0-201 GCF_000696875.1 Nestor notabilis
CTTAAGCCTATCACGAGCTGTATTTATGTGCACGGATTAGTGGACTTAGCCAATCGGGATAGTATAGAGTTTGCGTGGACAGTTAGAAAGGTTATATAAACAGCTATTCGGGCTCAGTAAAGCGTCAGCATGTAATCATATTGGTTGTTGTGCTGTCCGTATCTCCCGTGGCACAGAATTGGACTTTTGGGGGGGAAAAAG
>NW_009945305.1:265-1191 GCF_000696875.1 Nestor notabilis
AAGTGTCACCGTTGCGCAGCTCTCCATGTGCTAAAGAGGCCCAGCAGCAGTTTTCTCTCCTGGCTCTTCAGCTGTGGGAGCAGGACCCGGACGTTTGTGTTGAATTCGATGGGCCCGTCCCAGCCCGGACAGGGCACTGTTGAGGATGCACACGATTGGACTTCTGGGTCGGCAAACAGTGATTGAGAGCAATGCCGGCGGCACCGTTGCTGAAGTCACCGTGTGCAGAAGAGGCCCAGCAGCAGCTTTCTGAGGCGATGAAGGCACGGACTCCTATGAAAGATCGAAGACATTATTTAGTTGCTGACTGTGTTTATATATGTTCCGCTGACAGAAAGATTCTACTTGGCTAAAACTGATCGGTCATTTTTATCTATTCGCACCTTAAACTATACATTTCATTTGCTACCTACTACTGCCCGTGCGACATTACGTAATATAGCTGTTAGCTCTTGGCATCTTCTATTCGTCCTCGGTACGGGTTCACTCTCGTTCACGTTTGTCTTTTCCATCCGGGGCCTTCTTCTATCAGCTCCATGCAGCTGTGGCCTCGTGTCTCTGCTAGAAACGTCCCCACAATTCTCCCTTTGTTTTTAACAGTAACAGTGTTAATGGTTTGAATATGTTTTAAAATGATACTTTTTACATACTGTAATATACAAGGGATTATCATTAGTACACACACAATAAAAACAAGAAACATTCCTCCAGGGTTAAGAAACTCTTGTAACCGTCCTGTGATGCCCCATCTTCCTAGTAGGTCTCTTAACCAACTACCTCCAATATTCTGGCCAAGCTCTTGTGTTAGAACCTGTAATTGTTTTAGTTGCCTGTGAATAGATTCCGAATGATCGAAGGTTCACGCAACACCTGCCTTTGCACTCTTCACACCCGTGTCCTTGAGCTAACGACAAAAAATCAGCGGC
>NW_009945306.1:0-2994 GCF_000696875.1 Nestor notabilis
GAGTGGAGGAGGGGATGGAATGGGATGGGATGGGATGGGACAGAAAGCAGGAGGGGATGGGGGGGGGAGTGCTGCATGGACCTGCCCGGTACTGTTGGCTCCTTAACACACCACCCAGCCATAACCTGGAGATGAAGCATCTGCCTGGTGCTGACCCTGAGCTTGTGCTCCTCAGCCACCAATACGAGGAGCTGGAGGTGAGCGTGCAGCATGGCACCTGCTGCTGCAGCAGGGTCTGGGTGGCTGGTGCCCTGCAGCACCGGGCTGCAACCCCTGCCTGTGTGCAGAGAATCCCCCTAAGCGACATGACCCAGGAGGAGATCAATCAGCTGGTGCAGGAGCTGGGCTTCTACCGCAAGGAGACGCCTGACGCCCCTGTGCCCGAGGAGTTCCACTTTGCGCCTGCCAGGCCTCTGCCTGCACTGCCACCTCCCCAAACTCCCACCGCTGATGGCAAGACCCCACCCAAACACAACGAGGGAGAACACCCAGAACTCTAGTGAGGGGTCCTGCAGCCAGCATGCAGGGATAACGACATCACAGCAGCTGGGGATGGTGCTGTGGGGTGCAGAGGTGCTCCTGTTGTTGCTTGGTGCTGTGTGGCCTCTCCCCAAGGATGCCGTGAGCTGCCCCAGCCTTAATCAGGGGTTTCACAGGCATTGTGGCCCTCTCAGGGGTCCTGTGTGCCTGTTGCTGCTCTCCTTCCCCTGCAGCCCGGCATTCCCAGGTGGTCAGATGTTCTTTGTGCTCCCTCTCAGTGCCCTGAGGTTTCGCTGACTCCTGGCGTTGGGCAGCAATATCCTACCTGCATGGGACAGGATGAAACCCTCAGCAGAAAGCTTCAGGTGCTGAGAGTCGATGTGCTGAGTCCTGGAGGTGGGAAAGCTGCCCCCAGAGGGGTTATGGCTTTATGCCCCAGCAGAGTTGTCTCGTATTGAGCCCCTAGTAAAACCCGTGTGTACAATCGCCTGCACTGTGTCATCTTTCCAGGGAGGGCTCAGCAGGGTCATCCTGTGCTTCTCTGTACTGGGTGCCAGAAGGAGCTGGGTGCCCCAGAGCCAGGAGGGGACAGCAGTGTCACAGCAGTTCGCTGATGGCAAGCTGACGAACCATCCTATGGAACAACGTTGCTGTTCCTGTGCCATCAGTGTGATGTATGGATGAGGCTTGGGATGAGCTGCTCTCATGGGGCACAGGGGGGGACGGGTATGAGCCCATGAGTGGATCCTGCAGTGCTGGAAACCAACAGCCCTTGGTCAGGGTGGGATGCTGATGGTGCCACTGGGCTCTGGGCATCATCCCTGAGCAAGAGGAGCAGCATGTGCCCTGCATCCCCCTGGGCCAGGTGAGCAGGGGGCCTCCCGGCAGAGAGGTCTGGAGAAGCGGGCTGCCAATGCTTCCCTGGCACTGTGGTTTGCACTGGAAGCATGAAGCAGCAGTGTGGCCAGGAACAAGGACCCAAGGCAGAAGGGTCATCTAATAGAATAAACCTTTATTGTCTGGCTGGTTTTGGAACACGTGTCAACACAGGTGTAGAGACAGTGATGGAAGGGTGAGCAATGCTGAGCACGTGGTGCCCTGAGCTGGGGAGGATAGCAGGGGCTGCTGTTCTGGCTTGCTCCTTGAGCCCCTTGTTCCCCTGGGACCCTTCACCCCCCCACCCACTCCCCAGCACATGGGTACTGCAGCCCCCCAGTATAGAAGCATCCCAGGGTGCACGTGCATGGTGGGAAGCAGGGTTTCAGCACAGGGCCATGGAGCTGCCCACAGGAAGGCACCACCTGCCTACGGTGGGCAGAGGGGCTAACTCAAAGGGGGCCAGGGAGAACCACTCACAGCTGTGCTGCCTGCAGAATACGCTGAGGCCAGGCCACACAGCTGCTGACCACTGCCAGCCTGAGGGAGCAGTAATGCCCAGGCCGCCCTGGGGACACAGGGGTGCTGCCCACAGTACAAACAACTCCTGGAGAACAAATAACTCACTAGAGTGTGGGAGGCAAGCCAAGCTGTGGAGCATCCCTGCAGTGCCTGCCTTGCCCTACCCACAGGGTCAGCCTGCAGCTGGGCAGGGCAGAGGGGGCTCCGGCAAGGCAGAGGCATGAGGATGCCCTGTGGCAGGGCCCCCCCACCCCCAGCACTGGTCCCTTGGCCCCCCCAGGCCCTCTTGGGGCAGGCAGCTCCCTGAGGGCAGGTGGTGGCAGGCAGGGCAGGCTCTAGCACTCTTTCTGCCGCATGCGCAACTCATGGCGACGCAGGTGGTTGTAGAGGGACTGCACATAGGTGAAGACACACTTGGCATCTGGCTTCTTCCCCATGACCATCATGTCTTCCACGTCCACCAGGGGCACGCAGTCCACCAGCGTCCTGTGGAAGTGCAGCACTCAGCATGGCCCTGGGTGGGCTGCCCCACAGCGGGGCTGCTGGTGCTGGGCACTGGTGCCCTCAGTACCCACAGTCCTGCTGCTTCTGGCATTGCAAAGAGCATATGCTGTCTGCAGTAGGGACTGTACATGCTTGCCTGCACCCCTAGTGCTCTCTGCCCTGCTGTGCCCACCCTCTTCCTCCTCCAGCTGATGCTGGCACACTGTAAGAAGAGACCTGATTGTCTGTGTGCTGTGCCCCCACCCCAAATCCCAACAGCTGGTCCAGGGAAAGCAGGAGGGAGCTTGGTCACATGCTGCTTTACCACTCCTGCTCCAAGCCCTGGCCCAGCCCTCCTCCATCCTTTCAGCTCCACCAGGCTGGTCCCTCCCCTATCCTGAACTGGAGGCTGAGGGGCTGCCTACTCCAGGCTCAGCACAGCACCAACAGTAGGATGGGTACTGCCCAGCTTAGCACTGGTCTGTGTTTACCACTTCCCAGGCCAGGCTCCTGTGTGGTGCTGGGGCCTGTGCAAAGCATCTATAGCTGTTCCCCCATCCCCACAGCCTCCAGGCTCTGCTGCAGTCCCATCGGTGGGATGATAACCCTGCCTTCACTCTTCCCAGACCCCCA
>NW_009945306.1:3290-9953 GCF_000696875.1 Nestor notabilis
ACCCGCTGCTGCTATGGCCAGCTCAGCTGGTCTGGCTCTGGGGCCAACCCCCAGTGGGGACACTGGGCTCTGAACACAAGGAGGGTCAGAACCCCAAGCTGCCACACCCCCCACCAGCCTCCCACCTCCAGCAACCCAACCCCCTCCCCAGGCTACTGTACTCCTGGTGCATTCCTCAGTCCCAACACAATCCAGCCAGCACAGCTGAGGAGGGAGCCCCAGTTGGTGCCAACACCCTGGGGAGCACCAGGGCCAAGGAGAGTCCTCAGCCAAGGGCCCCACTGGCCCAGCTTTCCCACAGGACCTCTGCTGTGCTGAAGTCAATAGGCTCCAAGCTGACGGCCTGGCCACCACTGGTCCCACCTCATGTTGTGGTGAGGACCATATCAGAGGAGAAGGTAGGGGGTGGCGTGCTCAGGGCCTTAGAAAAGTCCCCACCTAAGCTCCAGTGTTCCCCCCCAGCTACCTCCAGCCCTGGCTCAGGGGTGATTGCAAAACAACGGCAGTGCAAGGAGCACAGCTCTGCCCTTATAAAGCCATTGTTTGGGAGGTGGTGTGCCGGTGCTGTGCAGAGCCCAAGGGAGCAACAGCTCCAGCACCAGCTGGGATGCCCCTGAAGACGGGCACAAACACTGCAAGACGAGGCAGGATCCAAGCCTTGACTCACACTTTCCAGGCTTCCCACTCTTGCCCATATATGAGCAGGCAGCACCGTGCAGGCCAGGCACCATGGCCCACGCCTGGCCCTGCACCCATGGGGCAGCCCCTGCGCATCCTGGGCAGGGGGAAGGAGGCAACATGTGCTATCAGCGATACTGGGGCACCTCGGGGGTGTCATCCACAGCAGGCACCACCGCTGCAGAGCACTCAGCACGGCATCCCCAGCAGCTAATGCCCTGGGTCAGGCTTGGCCAATGGGGAGGGAAGAGCCATGGTTAGAGTCAGGGGCAGTTTAGACTGGACATTAGGAACAATTCCTTCCCCAAAGGGTGCTCAGGCATTGGAACAGGCTGCCCAGGGCAGTGGTGGAGTCACCATCCCTGGAAGCGTTCACAAACCATGCAGATGAAGGCCTTAGTGACATGGTTTAGTGGTGGCCTTGGCAGCACTGGGGTAAAGGGTGGACTTTATGATCTTAAAGGTCTTTTCCAACCTGGTTGATTCTATGATAGCTCTGTTCCTACTAGTACCCTCCCCATGGCTGGAGAACCAACAGCCCCCCAGGGTGACATATGTGTCATGTTCTGTCCCATGTGTGTTCCCATCACCCCTTCCCTCCCCACATCCCATGGGTGCTATACTATACAGCTAAAGGCCAGCCAGCCACCTCCACCCCTCTCTCCTGGCCAGACTTTAGCTCTGCTGGCTGACACTGCCAGGACTTGCCCCTCACCCATGGGCAGTCCCTGGCCTCTTCCCCAGCCATGGCAATGGGTGCAGGCAGGTATGTGGAGGGGAAGGTTCTCACCATCGCTCCCAAGGGGGGTGGAAATGGGCTACGACTTTTTGGTTTTTACCAGCCCCTTCTGGACCAGGCAGCGATAGAATTCCTGAATGTATGTGTACACACACTTCCAATCCGGCTCGCGCATCCGGACCATGTCCTCCACGTCCAGCAACTGTGGACAGTCCGCGTGCTTCCTGGGGGCAGGGAGAGAGAGGGGCAAGCCAGTGACCGCAGCCCAGTCAGGGAGGGGAGGAAGAGAGAAAACAAGAGACACAGATCAATGCAGTTCCCATCCCTCCCCCGGGCAGATGCTGCTCTGCTCTCACATGCTCTGGGGGTGCACAGTGCAGAGGCAGGAGGGCTCCAGGCACTACTGTGTCAAGGCCATTCAGTGAGATATGGGGGGGCACAAGCAAGGGATGGGAAAGGCAAGTGAGTGGCGTGGAGAGATGTGAGGTCCAGAAGGAAAGACAGATGAAGAAGAAGGAGTGAGGTGTTCTGGTGCGCCAGGTGCTCGGGAAGCGGGTTCCAGAGCGGAGTGGCACTCTATATCCGCTGGGAGAATGGGGGGGCAAGGCCAGCCCTCCTGTCCAGCTCTGCTTGGAACCACGCAGCACAGCCCTGGTGCAGGAAGCTCGGGAGAAGATGCTCACAAGAGCTGGAGGAGGAGGAAGGACGAGAGGCCACCTGGCTTCCAGGCTGGAGAGATTGATGGATCTCAAGTCCACGCACCGGTTCCCCAGTTAAGACAAAAAGTCTATTACCAGGAGCACCAAGAGTCAGGCACTTGGCCCTCTTCTCGCTCCACTGAATGGCATCATGGCACCCAGGAAGCTCACAGGAGCTCCCAGCTCACACCGCCATGCTGGGCACTGGCCAGGATGGGCCCCCCACCTGCCTGACCCTGCCCCTGGGCAGGGTGCTGGAGTGGAGGAGTGGGTGGGAGAGAGACAGAAGGAAGGAGAGAGGGGCTGAATGCCAGCCCTTCAGCTGGACGAGCTCCCATCTCTCAGCACCCAGGAAAACCAGAAGCAAAAGGGGAAGGGAAGAGACTGGAGAAGCTGCAACGGTGTTTTGAGCCCCTATGACCGTGAAAGGAGGTACCTGGTATGGACAAATCCTGCTTTCCACTACCCAGGGGCTGCGGTCCCACACCTGGAACCCTGGGATGGGATGTACTGCCTGTGGCCGGGCAGGCTGAGGGGCTGCTGCCCTGCTTTTGGGCACTCTTAGTCCCCACACCCACCCTCACCATGTCAGACTGGATTGCACTGACACTGCTTTCCCCCAGTGTCCAAACCTTGTTGCAGGACAAGGGGGAGCAGTGCTGATGGGCACCCACCTCCAGCACCATCGTGCCTGCCCCTGTGCCCCCTCACCCTGGGCAGCAAGCAGGAGAGCTGCCTGTACCAAGTCCCCATGGTGGCACAAGAGCTACATACTCTGCAGAGGAGAAGGCCACCTCAAAGTTGTGTCGGCGGTTCTGGGGCGTCAGCTGACTGTAGTCAAATGCCTCAGGGAAGAAGTTGTGCACCAAGGCACAGAAGGCCATGCCATCACTCCAGCTGGATGAGAAGTTCTGGATGTCCACGTGCTGTGAGGGCAGGAGAATTACTGAGGGGCAGAATGACTAGCCCTCGAAATGGGGAGAGGAGGTGGTACTCACCTCATAGCCCCGGGTCTTGGCTCTGCACCAGTCCAGCAACATCTGCTTGATGCTGTTGGCATTGGGTACGCCAAAACTGGAGGAGCGCTGCACAGCAGTGCGTGCCACTATGGGGTTTGGTGAACTGTGGCAGAAGATGTAGAGTGTTACTCACACAGTGCCCACTATCCTGGCCAGCTTGCCCCCTGCCCAGCCTCACCTCCCCCCCTCCTTCTGCAGCTTCTCCATCATGGCCTTGCGAGCCTGTGAGGCTGACGTCTTGGGCAGGCTCTGAGCTTTCATCAGCTCCTTCTTCTTCTCAGCCTGGCGCCGCTCCAGCGCAGCCAGGCTGCTCTGCCTGGAAGCACTCTCATCTTCACGGTCAAAGATGCTGGGAAAGAGACAGACACAAAGCTAAAGGGGCCACAGGCAGCCTGGGAAAGGGCACATGGTGGCATCAGCCCATTGCCAGCCCTGGTGCTTTGGAGACCTCCACATCCCTGGGAAAGAAAAGGGGTGGCTTAAGGTTCCCAGCTAGCAGACACGTCTCCATGTACATGGAGTGACCCATGGAGACCACTGGAGGCAGCAAGCATGCCCTAAGGACCAGGAAGCTTTGGGGGCACTCCAGCACAGGGACACTGCAAGCTTGGCAGATAGGGTTTGTGCAAGCAGACCTGACAGGGCTCACTTGGGGCTGAGGCACCACCACTCACCTGCCAGTCTTCTTGGAAGAGGAGCTGTAGGATGACTTGGTTTGAACGAATGTGCTGTTGCCATCTGCAGAAAATAGAGGCCTTGGGCAAAAGCCAAGAGAAGCTCTGCCTGTGCCACAGGCAGGGATAGCTTGGCAGCAGCAATGCCCCTGGTTACACCCAGAGGATGCTACAGGGAAAGGGAAGCAAAACTTCTTACTGTCCGATCTCTTCACATAACTCGACTCCGTGGTTGTGGTACGGGAGGTCTTGGTACCATCATCTGCAAGGGAGCAATGCAATGGTGAATCAGCTGGGGCCGGGGCAGTGGCACCCACTACTGCCAAGCACCCTGGCATCCATGTAGTGCAACAGGGAGAAGTCCCAGGGGACAGAGCCATGGCCAGGGACAGAGCCATGGCCAGGGCAGGTAGAGGGGCACTGGTAGCATATGCCCCTCAGGCAAAGCCCTGCAGCAACTGTTGGCTTGAGCCACCCAGGGACTAGGAGAGCAGAGGTGTAGGGTCCAGAAAACAGGCCTGAGATGCAGACAAGGCCCCTACCACACTGATGGGCTAGAGGATTGAGTGGGAAGTCACCAGAGCAGATTCCTTAAAGATCCCCAGGCAGCCAGAGCAACCCATAGGAGATGCAGCAAAACTCAGCCCTGACCGATAGCCCTGCTCCCAGTGCAGTCAAGGCAGACCCAGGACAAGCAGTGGGAGTGGCACAAAGGAGCTGTGATGGCAGAGCACTGGAGACTCTGCACAGCTCCCCAAGGGGCTGGCACACGGCACTGGCTGTGCTGGGTAAGTGATCCCCACACAGACTGGACAAGCCGCTCGGTCTTGGTAATGGTGCTGCACGCTGAGCCATCAGCTGACTGGGTGCTCTGCGTGGTGGTGGTCTCTGTGGTGTGCCCAGCCCTCGCTGCCATAGCCTGGCTCCTAGTCTCCTGCAGCCGCTGGTCCCGCTCCTTCTCTCGCTGGTCTGCAAATGCAAGTGGGAGATGGCATCAGCCACAAGAGGCAGGAGGGCTGTGCACTGTCCCACCACACCAGGGGTCCTACTGGCCATTGCTGGTCCAAAACTGGCTTATGGGAAGGATAATGTCCTCAGCCTGGCTCAGCCAGGGGTGCAGCAGAAGACCAAACACTCCCTCCTGCTTCACCAGAGCCACACAGCCCTGCACCAGTGCCCCTCCAGCTCCACTGCAATGCACCAGAACGCTGACCCCGTGGGAGTCACCATCCCCATGTACCTCGCTTGCGCTGGCGCAGCTCTCGCATGGCATTTCGGATCAGTCGCCGCTCCTCAAAATCTGTTGTCTGATCCAGCTGCAGAGGAGGTGGAAGTCAGCATCACCTCTCTGCCACCAGCTCAGGGTCTCCTCATCTTCCCCCAGGAGCCCAGCGGTGGCAGAGGTACCATCTTATCCAGAACATCCTCATCCTCAATCCTGTTTAGTTCGTCAATGTTCAGCTTGCTCCTTCTCTCCAGCTCCCTCACTTGGACCTTCTCCATGCCGTTGGGCAGCTCCGACTCCAGCCTTGGTGCCTGGGACTGCTCCACCATCTCTGGTTCCATCTGCAAGGACAGCACTGTGCAACTGAGCCCCCATAAGCTAGGCCACCCCCACTCCCTTCTGCTCAGGATCCAAGCCCCCCATCACTCTGACACTTGCCCAGTGCCATGGGCAGTGGGGACACTGGAGAAGACATGCCACATGCGGCATAAGAGCTCAGAGTTGGTGGGACACCACAGCTGCCTGCAGTGACCAAGGCAGGCAGGGGAGCACAACATCTCCCCCTGCAGCACCCTCTAAGTCTGTGAGGGCCCAGTCTGGCTGCCAAGGTATCCCCAAATATTCACCATGCACCATCACCTCAGGCTGCCAGGGCCCTCCAGCAGACAGGGGCTGCCTGGGTGCTCCAGGCTGGGCTGTGCCTGGTGCCCAGCACAGGCAAGGTGCTGGCAAGGCCAGTGTGGGCCATTAGCAGCACAAGGGATTTCCAGGGAATTAAAGGACTTAGTGGATGGAAAAGCTTGTGCAGAAGATCAGGAGCCTCCCCCGCACTCCTGCCCAGAATCTAGGGCAGCCTGGCCCCCTCCAGAGCAAAGCCAGGATGCCAAGTCCCTTTCAACACGACCCCCCAGCAATGTGTGGCAGGCAGCAGGCCAGGCCCGGAATAGGGCATGGAGGCAGCAGAAAGGAGATGCCAGCATGGGGGCTGAAGAAGCCCCAACATTCACCTGGCCCCATCCTGCATCCCACTGCCCCGGCCTGGCACCCAGCCCACGGCAAAGCCACTGGTGGGAAGTGACATTGGCCACACGCACCCATGCCACCACCTGTGCCTCACCACTGCTGTGGGGGATGGAGCAGGACAGCTGCCTGCAGCCTGGCTGGAACGCTGACAATGTGGAGCAGGCAGATGCCATTTGTTCCCCGCAGCAGCAAGCCCAAATGATGGCAGATCCCAGTGACACTGCACTGCCTGTGCACCACAGCCACAGTCTCACTTCGTGCCAGGAGCTCTGCTTTGGCTCCAGTCACCCCCAGCACTGCCAGAAGCCCTGTGGGCTGGTGCCACTCCCCACCCCACCACTAGGCACTGCCATGGGGCAGGGCTGCCCGCACTCACACCGCTGTTGCTCCGGGACAGATGCAGGGCTGATTGCTGGCGCGTGCTGGAGAAAGTGGGTGGATGGGCCACGGGGCCGCTGCACTCCTCGGTGCCCTCAAAGTGGGCGCAAGGGTCCTGTGCTTCCAGAAAGAGCATGCTGAGGTCCTCCCCAGGGGAATCCTGTGGTCCCAGCCGCAGCAGCAGCAGGTCAAGGCGGCGGCCCAGGCATGCCAGCTCTGCCCGCAGCTC
>NW_009945306.1:10367-10690 GCF_000696875.1 Nestor notabilis
CTGGTGGGGGGCGGCTGTGGGGCACAGCAAGTGGGACAGAGCCCTCAGGCAGGGTCAACCCCAGACCATCATAGCACCTTCTGCCTGAGCGCCCTCCTACTCCTGACCAGCATCACGCACAGAATAACATCTCCAGTCCCAGGCTGGTGTGAGGGCCTCGGCTACCAGCTGTGATGTTTGGGGACTTCTGTCCCTTGTGCTGCCTGACAAACACCTCAGGGGGAACCCCACCAGCAAATGGACATGCTGCAGCAGCACTGATCCCAAATCCCAACAGCCCACCGGTCCTTCCATGGAAGCCCTACCTGGCAGCGCTCCCGGCA
>NW_009945306.1:10994-12607 GCF_000696875.1 Nestor notabilis
CCAGCTGAGCCGGGTGCTCACAGCGCCAGGAGTGAAGCAGTGCTGCACTTGACATCACAGCTCCTGCCAAGGCTGTGTGCACAAGTGCCTTGCATTACCCTAGATGGGCAGGAGCAGATAAAAGCACTTGAAGGGCTGTGTGTGCAGGGCTGACTCCTGTGTGCACCCGGTCCCCCGCAGCACATGGGAGGGGGCCGCATCCTGCTCTGCCCCAAAACACAGCAGAGGGTTGATTTGTTTTTTCCAGTCACACCCAAGAATCCCTCACAGGCCAGGGCTGCTGCTCCGCTGTTAGCTTGGGACTGCCAAGTGGGAGGAGGCAGGACCCCAGCCTGCAGCTCCAGGGTGGATTAGATACCCCTGGGCAGGCTCCACAGCCAAGGTCCTTTCCCAAGAGGGAAAACAGAGGCATGGGTTTTAACCTGAGCTGCTGCATCCTGGAAGGTGTTTCAAACGGAAGAGGACCCACAAAAGGCCCAAGCCCACCTCCCCGACACTCTCAAGTGTCTGTACACACAGTGGCACAGTCCAGCATGCAGGGGGCTCCTATGCCTGGGGCTGGGCATCCACACAGAGACCCTCAGGGTCTCTGTTAAAAACTAACAAAGAAAAAACAAATAGCAAAACCCCCAACCTACAGAAATGTCCTGCCCTCTCCAAAAAAACCCACCTAAAGAAACAGCCAGAGCCTTAAGACTGTGCTGCCAGCACCAACCCACCTGCCCTGGGCATTGCTCTCCACCCCAGGCCAGGAGCCCCCAGGTCATGCCCAAGTGGGACATGGCCCCATGGCACCCAGCCCTTCTGGGCACTCACCTTGGTGACATTGCTGCTGATGTTGCAGATGCTGCTGGGGACGGTGGTGATGCGGATGGGGGTGCTCCGCAGCCCCAGGGTCACCTCTGCAAGGGGAGTGAGAGGCACATGGGGTTTGCCCCAGCCCAGCAGGCTCAGCCCATGCCCCCAGCCAGTCTGCCGGGCTGCCGCACGCATCCTGCCTGAGCAATGACACTGAGCTCTGCCAAAGGGGAAAGGCTCTGGGCACAGCTAAGGGATGGGGAAGCCAGACCCCTCTCACCACCCCAGCTCATCCTCCTCCCCAAGGAACGGCACTTTCAGCAACATTCCATCTGGAATCAAGACACGCCAGTGTGAGGGATGGCCTCAGGAGAATCCTGAGACAGTCACGTCTGTGGGCAGGCAGGGCAGGATCAGGGGCAGGGCATGAACGGTGCAGGACAGTGGGGACAGGGACAGGCAGCAAAGCCAGATGGCCCAGTACTGAGATATCATGAGCAGGCTGAACATCCCTGCCACAGGGTGAGGGCTGCCAGGCACACTTCTGCCACAGCCTCTGCTCTTCTGGCAGTGCCGATGCTCAGCCACCAGCATCCAAATGCCACTGCTGGTGCTGTTTTTCATTGGTCCCTGGCCAGCCCATCATACCCACTGCTGCCCACCTGCATGCTTGTTTCCACCTGCTCACTGGTGCCCACCACCCTGTCAGTGCCCCCCTGCCCACTTGCATTCATTTATTATCTGTACTGCCAAACTGTGCACATCATCATATCAGAAGCACTCCCCCATGGTGCTCATGGCCCTGCCAGCACCCA
>NW_009945306.1:12709-12967 GCF_000696875.1 Nestor notabilis
CCCGGGGTCCCCTCTGTCCCTGCCACCCAGCGTCCCCAGACAGTCTTCTGACGGATGCCACACGCCTGTGCTACCCATCATCCTCATCCCATCCCTGATGGCTGCCCCTGCCCTCATCACCCAACTTGCTGCCCAGTGCCCACCTGCCCGCTGGCTGCCAGGGGTGGCCAGGACACGAGGTGCGAGGGGCTGCACGCGCCCATCCTTGATCTCAATAGTGAAGTAGGTCTTCATGCCGTCGAGGCCAGGACTGGGACC
>NW_009945307.1:0-231 GCF_000696875.1 Nestor notabilis
TACTGCGGCAGCAGCCTGGGGCCAGGCAGAGGCTGTCAGACCTCCAGAGAGGTGCCAGTGAATCCCTGCTGGCCCTGGCTTTGTATGGAGGGATGGGGCTGAGCCTCCAGAATCCCAGCCTGGTTTGTGTTGGAAGGGACCTTTTAAAGCTCCTCCAGCTCCAACCCCTGCCCCGGGCAGGGACACCTTCCACTAGAGCAGGTTGCTCCAAGCCCCTGTGTCCAAGCTGGC
>NW_009945307.1:735-1295 GCF_000696875.1 Nestor notabilis
AGGGCAGATGACACCTTGGAGAGCATCAATGAGCTGGGGAGCCTGGAGCTGATGAGCAGGGACCTGGGCCTGGCCGCCTACGGCCCCCTGAGGAAATCCATCTCTGCCGACTCACTGAGCTCCATCTCGTCCATCGGGAACAACTTCGGGCAGGACTTCACAGTGGGGCAGGTGGAGGTGTCCATGGAGTACGACGCGAAGGCGGCCGCCCTGCACGTGACGCTGCTGCAGGGCAAGGACCTGCTGGAGAAGGAGGACGCTCGCTTCGAGTCCTGCTTTATGCGCGTCAGCCTGCTCCCGGCCGAGCAGATCGTCGGCATCTCCCGGGTGAGCCCCTCTGCGTGGAATCCCCATTGCACGTGGTGCTGGGGTTCGGCGTCCCTCGGCTGAGCAACCCAGGCCAGAGATGGGGCCTCGGGAGACATGGAATCATGGGGTGGTTTGTGTTGGGAGCGACCTTTTAAAGCTCCTCCAGCCCCCACCCCTGCCACGGGCAGGGACACCTTCCACGAGAGCAGGTTGCTCCAAGCCCCTGTGTCCAACCTGGCCTTGAACACTGC
>NW_009945307.1:1363-2702 GCF_000696875.1 Nestor notabilis
ACCCATCCTCCCTTCTGGCAGGTTCAAGCCATTCCCCTTGGCCTGTCCCTGCAGGCCCTTAGGAAGAGCCCCTGGGGTTGGTTGGTGCAGGATTTTTGGAGCCGTGCTTGGGGAATGTTCAGTATTCCATGGTTTAGGGGGATCCTGGATGTGTTTGTGCATCAGGGTGCTGGCAGAGGGAGAAGTTCCTTCCTCTTGGCTGGGTGCGTGATGAATTTGCTTTCTCTGCGTGGCTTATGGCAAGTTTTCCCACTCGGTTTTCCCTGCTCCTGGTCTGGGGATGCTGCGGAAGGTGGAGGAAACAGCTTGGGGTGGGATGTGGCGGGAGGCAGCGCTTTGGGCACATGGTGTCCCCGTGTGCTCTGCCCCCTGTCACAGCCTCCTCATCGTTCCATGGCACTTTCCCCCCTCCAGGGGATGTGGCAGCCGAAGACCCGGGTGGCTGCACCGGCAGGGCCAGACCCAGAGGGGGTTTGGGGTGAAACCTCCCTTTGTGAGTGCCCCAAAGCCGCTCTGGGAAAGCCGGAGCCGTGTTTCCCTCTGAGCAGCTGCTTTGGGCAGAGCTCAGCTCGGCCTGTTCGATCCCATCAGGATGCTGAGGAAGGAGCGGGAAGCTCCATCCCACAGGAGAGATGTGCCCATGGGGATGGAGGCTCGGCTCTGGCAGCACAGCCCCACTGCCTTCAGTGCTCACTGCGCTCTGTAACAGCCTTTCCCCATCCGAGGATCAGGCTCTTTATTTATGCTCCAAGATATGAATTATTTAGCAGAGTTATTTATAATTCACCAGCACCATTTACCCTCTTCTGCTGCCCCGAGGCCACCCAGAAACACACATTTGGTGCTTTTCTCTTCATGCTTTGCAGTACTTGGGGTTGTTTGGGGTTTTTTAACAGCAGCCGATGCTCCTGCGGTACCTCCCATCCAGACAGCCCAAAACACAGCGTCTGCTGCCCTCAGCCTCCGTGCTGTGGAGCCGAGAGTTCAAAGCTGCTCTTCCCATAGAGGCACTTTAACCCCCTGGGGTGCTGGAGGTCCGTGGTACCTGATGGGAGTGCAGAGACGGCTGTGCTGGGAGAGGGTGATGAGGGTACCTCAGAAACTGCTTCATGTCCTTCATCCCAGGGATGGAGCAGGTCTTGGAGACACGGACATCAGACAGTCCTTGGGGTGAGAGGAACCAGCTCTCCACTGCTGCTGGGCAGTCTGGTGGCTCTTCATAGAATCCCAGCCCGGTTTGGGTCGAAGGGACCTTAAAGCTCCTCCAGCTCCAACCCCTGCCCCGGGCAGGGACACCTTCCACTAGAGCAGGTTGCTCCAAGCCCCTGTGTCCAACCTG
>NW_009945307.1:2926-3363 GCF_000696875.1 Nestor notabilis
TTCAGGAGCCTTCTCTTCTCCAGCTGCCCCAGCCCAGCTCCCTCAGCCCGGCTCCAGAGCAGAGGTGGTGGGATGCTGGAGTCTGATGCTTCAGGGCTGAGCCACGGCACCTCCTTTTAGGACAAAACCTGGTCTGTGGGTGATACCTCAGCTGCTGAATGAAATAGAGCTGGAGCGGGCAAAATCCAGTCTCTAAAGACATGACTTTGGAGCAGTTCCCCCCTGCAGCACTTGGGGCCAGGCAGTGACGAGCACCCTGCAGGATGCGGCCACAGGGTGGAGAATACCTTCCATCCCATGGAGGCTGGGACCAGCTCCCTTGGGCAGGGGCTGTGCCGCCCTCACCAGCGCAGAGCCAAGCACCCTCCTCTCGCTTCCCATGGGAGGAAGGGGGTCGGTCCTGGTCGCAGCCCCGCACTGGGTCTGAAGGGAACATC
>NW_009945308.1:0-34625 GCF_000696875.1 Nestor notabilis
TACCGGCAGCCCGGCCCCGGTCCCCGTTTGAACGGGCTGTATTTCGAGCACCGTTATTTCCTTCCGTGCGCCTTTGGAGCCCGATCAGCCCTGCTCCGTGCCTGGAGCCAGCCGCCTTCGTCTTGGAAGTTCATCAAGGGTGATTTTCGGTAATTTGCTTTCCAGCCTGTTAAAAAACAAACAGCGTTTCTTGACTGCAAAATTGCTGCCTGTTATGTAAGCAGAAACTTTTTCTTTTTTTTTAAATACCCAAACACTTCACATTTACGGCTAAATAAATATATATATAGATGGAGAGCAGGTGGCTGTGGCTACGCGTTGTGTTTGGTAGCTAATGGTTCCAGAGCTGTTGCACGTCTGAGGAGGAAAGTGGTGTAACAACACCACTGATCACCATAATGATGTATTAAAGTGAATTAATGTGTGGTGCCTGGATATTCCGGCCGGATCAGACCATGGCTGTGGGAGAAGGGCAGCAGGGAGGGCTCCTGTGGGCTTTAAGGTCTGGCAGAAGGAGCTGCTGGGGCTGTGGTGTGCTGGAAGGGGACGTGGTGTGGCTGATTGCTGGAAAAGTGGTAGAGCTGGGGCTGGGTTTTTTTAAAGCCTTTCAGTAAGATGGAGAGGAGGAATGATTTCCATGACAACAATTCAATTAGGGAGAGAAATGAAGGCTCTTGTAGAGGGAATCTGAAAGGAAGGTGTCACTGCTGTGAACCTGGAGGGGGTTTGGGGGAGAGCAAGGGACTGAGTACAATCAAAATACTAAAACACGAAAGCCTGATTATTGCTTGTGAATCATCCCTTTCAGAAGGAAATAGATGATGGGAGGAGTGATGTAAAGCAAGGCCTTGGTGAGGAAATGGAGGGGATGGCAGGGAGGGAGGAGGAGGAGGAGGGCAGGCAGGGGAGGGGAGCAGCAGGTATGGGATGTGGCCACACACCCTGCAGAGCAGCTTGGCTTTGCTCCACCACTTCCATACATGTAAAGGATCAGTGGACAAGGCAGGTCTGGGGTCCATCTCTGAGTGCTCAGGCTCCTTCTCTGTTACTTTGCACATAGGTGATCCTGTTATGAGGCTTTCTCCTCATGCCCTGAAGTCTAGCTGTGTGTGTTCCATGCACGTTCCAGCAGTCTAGGTGTCCCTGCAAGCTGCTCCCTAAGTCAGCATGTAACTATTTTCTGTTGTCACTCTTCATTAGCTGACCTTCCTCCTATATCCTTGAAGCCCAGCTCCTTTTAATGCTAACTAGAAATGGCCTATCATCTCAAAATTACTTGGACCTTTATTATGATTAATTATTCTTGGTTTTAGACACTGTAATTTTGGGCATTATGTGGACTGGGATACTTGGTTGTGGCACTGACAGTTGATTTTGAGAAGTTTGCTTGGCTATTAGAAGCCCATCCTGAGACAATACTGATTAAAAAAAAAAAAAAACCAAACAGAATGTCAATCATATAAAAATTAAACTTTGCAAGAACGATACTCATTGCGCTATTTGAATTCTAGACAGCAAGAGCAGGCTTGAAAGGGACTTGGATGTATTTTCCTGCCGCAGACCAAGCAGGTTGTCAACTTGAAAGGTACTTGGTTATTGCTGATAAAAAACCAGTAAAAGGCAGGAAGATACAGTGGGAACAAATAACCTGATCTGTAAGCAGTTGGTATTTGTTATATGTCTTTATAACACCGTGGTTTTGAAGACAAGCCTAGTGAAATTTCAACTTATCAGATTAAAACAAACAAAAAAATAAATAAATGCTGCTTGGGATGGGTGAGATACTGCTTTGCAGGGTAATCACTCTCCTCTGAGAGCACAGTGGGAATATGGGAGCATGAAATGTTGGTCGGCTCAGAGCAGCCCCAAGCTGCCAGGGGACTGTGCTGGATCTGCCCGAGTGCCTCCAGTGCAGTGGTGTGCTGGTGGTGTTGAGATGCTGTCTAAAGCTGCCTGATGTCAGGGGGACCTGCACCAGGACTGGGGCAGCAGCAACTGGTTTGAATTGGTCTGGTGGGGTGTAGGCAGAGCCTCCTTCACAGGGGTGTTCTTGTGGCTATGTGGCTGTGACTGTGTGGTGTGGTGATGGGCAGCGCGTGGTCCCAGGCAGCACTAATGGAGAAGCAGAAATCCCCTTTGCTTTCGGTAAGACCAGACATCAGCACTGCTTATAATTAGCATTGCTGCCCCCACATGCCTTTTCAGGATCTGGCTTTCAGCAGCTGTTAACTCTGCTGGTCATTAATTGTTTGGGCTGGAATGATCCATGGGCAGAGGGATTGACACTGAAGTAGGAAACTTCTCTCTCTGCCTTTACCATGGATTTTCTGTGCTGCACCAAGGAAATAGACAGAGCCCATCCTGCCTTGGTGATCCCTGGCTGCCTTTACTTGTTCTCTAAATTTGCAGGATTGCTGAGAGGCACCCTTGCAAGTGAAGAGCAGAACACCTGTGATTTGAGTACATGCAATTGTGTATTGGAAATAAAGAATTGAGCGTGAAGCACTCCATCCAAGTCAAATAGAGATGGGATGGTGGATGAGGTTTAGGCTTTTTGCCTTGCTCTGGCTGTGAAGCTGAGCAGAAGCCTCACTCAGAGCTGTGTAGAGAAGACCCAGTAAGGTTAGCTGAGCTCTGGGATGCAGTGTGATGAAAGAGAAGCAATAAAGCTGTGAGCTGCCTTGTGGTCAGGGCAGCCCAAGCAACATACTGAAATAAAGCACTGACAGGTGAGGAGCGAGCGAAGCATTGGCTTGCAGCTCCCTGAGCAAGCACCCGCTTTGTCTTACCCTGAGCAAGGTTGGTGGAAAAAGTCTGACTGTGAAGTCAAGCAGCCCTTGGCCTCATCCTTCTGTTAGAGCTGTGACAACCCCTGGTGCTCTCATCCTTAATGTGTTGTACAGGGAATCTAAATTCTTGAGTTTTTTGATTACTTACTTACGTAACTGTAAGGTTGTTTTGGTTGGGGGAGGGGGAGCTTTTTTGTTTGTTTATTTATTTTTTTAAAGTCACTTTATGTGCAATAATGATACCACCATAATTCAGGAGCAAAAGCTGCCCTGTGATAGAGTGAAAGTCCTGGACTCATGTCAGGTTTTTCAGTACAGCATCTGCACATGATGGTGTCTGCCATTTATTTGCACTTTGGCATGATCCGGCAGTGTCTGAAATGAATGCCAGAAGGAAAAGTTGGTGGTGCTTGGTTCTCCTTTATTATTTCTAACTGATATTTTCATACAAGGAGTTTTTCACAGACCCCCCTGGTGGTGTTGCAGCCTGCAGAAAATAATCTCTGTAGTGTGTGTCAACTCTGGGGAGCTGCAGAGGAGCAGTGAAGCCACATGTCCATTGTGGAGGGGCCAGTAAGCAGAAAAAACTCTGTAGGCTCCTGCCTGTGGGACATGAACCCTGTGTCTTCCTCATCTTTATTTTGAACCTTTTGGGGTAGAGTAGGAAGAGAGGAGAAGAGAAACCACCTGACTCATGTTCAAAATGCTCTTCAATATTGATAGGAAAAGCAAGAATGTGCAATGGTGCGTGATGCTTTGGGGGCGACTGATGAAGTACTTGGGCCAATATATCCTGCTACTTTTCTTTTTTCAGGAGATGATGTTGCTTCTCTTTTCTGACCTCATTGGGTATTAGTCACCATCCGTCTCGCTTGCTTCCACTCTGCTGTTGTTCTGAGTCTAGTCCAAGGTCAGAAAGTCCCAATAACCCTGGCAACAGTGGAAGGCAGAAGGGTAAAATGCACCTTCACCTTCCCAACATACAGCTTAGTCATGTTTTTTTCCAAGTGGCATTGTTAAAAAGTGGATATGATTTAAAAACATGCACAATACTGAAGCCCCGGTTTAATTGCTGGTTACAGATGCTGCTTTTGATCCAAGCAGAACTTCTGAGCCAAGCTGAAGTTCTTACAGAGAAGAGTTTGTGAAATTCTGAAGAGGAGGAAATCAGCATTAAAATAGCGTTTGTAGAGAATCTTAAGCAAAATGTGCACTTTTCAGTACAGGCCTTTGCATCATAAATTAGCAACATCTGTCCTCCTATTCTATATGTTATTTCCTCTCCAAATCCCCTCTAGAATCTGCCATTTTTTTCAGAAGTATTCTTGGATACATTGAACCGTGGTTGAAGATGCTTCATAAAATATGCATAAGCACTTGTCACTTGAATATTGCTTCTTAGTACTTACCACTTTGCTGTATTTTAACAAATTAACCCTCTAAACATAACTGATGCCCGTGGTGGATATGAGTTGTGTTTTTTAAAGAGCTTATTGCCCACCATGGGTGACAGAAAGATGTTGAATTGGTCCTTCCTTTGTGGACTGTTTTGCAGAGACCCCTTGCATGTGCCGCTATTCTGAAAACCTGCCCTGGCTTGTTCTCTTCGCTGGGGTGCAGGCTGAGAGCCCCAAAAAGCCTGGTGGCAAGGAACAGATTTGACTTGCAGCTGCATTAGTGCCAGGTCCTTGGAGCTACAGCTGGAGAGAGTCCAGAGCCAAAACTCAGTTTTCTGCAGTCTGCTGGAAGAGCAAGGGCATTTTTCTGATACCATGCATCAGAAAGAATAAGAAGGGGAGAAATTTGGTGCAGAACTTGTCAGGCTTTAGAAACGGGGTTTAAAAAACCTCAAACACCTTTAAGGGGGGAGGTGGGGGGAAAGACAGCTTTTGTGTAACTGTATATTAGACTTTTGCATTTGATAATACTTTAGCAGCAAATTTTAGTTATGTTAATAATCTCAAAACTGTGCCTCCATAAATAAGTGTACATGTCTTTCGGTTTGAGTGACCAGGCCAGTATCAGGACCCAGGAAATACTGTTGTAGATGTGTGTTCAGTTCTGACAAGTTGCTGTTCTCTTTGTACAATATATTGTGGTGACTGCTTAAGATCTGAGAAATTCCGAGTATGGTTTACAGATAAGCTGTGAGATAAACAGATTTTAGAGGGATGACATAAGGTAGCATGACCTGTCATCTTCCCCACCACTGGGACACTGCTGATGTCTCAGAGGGCAGATTAACTCTCTTGATTGGTTCAGGTACAGACTGTGCTTGACTGCTTAGAGAGAAATAGGACTGGGAGGGTGCAGGAGGGGTTGCCTGTTCTGTGCCTCTGTCCCAGTGAAATCTCAGCTCTACCTCTGATATTCCTTGCAGACAGCCTGTCCTTCTGGACTTCTAGTGCTCCCACGCAGTTTGTTCCAGTGTTTCACTGTTCAGCGGATAATATTGAAGAATAAAGTCCAATCCTGGAAAGCTCCTAAGTGTGAATGAAAACATTTAAAAATCAATACTGTGCTTTACAAGGAGAAAATAGGTGTGCAGTGACACTGAGAGAGATACCAGGCAGATTTAATGCCTGATCCAGAAGTCCTTACTCAAGCAGAAGTTTCATTTTATTCCTAAATTCTTTTTTTTCTGCTTTACTGACTTAATGGCCCCATGCATCCATTAGTGGCATGTGTGTAGTTTTGGGGCACACTGAGGCCAGCTTTGGGGTGGACTTGGTGTTTGGGCTATTGTGTTATGAAACCACCAGCCAGTGTCCCCTGCTATGAGTAACTGAGTGAGATGGAAGCTGTCATTGGCTCGGGGGCAAGCAGGAGAGGGACTGCCCGTCCTCAGCCACTGCAGAGATAGGGTGTTGGTGGCTACTGAGTCCCTGTGTTTCCACATAATCTCATGTGTGGCCAGGTTTTGCTTATGTCTGTTCTGCAGGTGGAAATAGCTTGGAGGTGTCTTTGTGCTTCCCTAATCCTTTGGCTCCACTGGACTAGGCAGATGTGATCAGGAATTACATGGCAGGAGGGAAAAGCCAGATCTGAGCTTCACAGAAAAGCCGGGCTTTGCTTTTTGGAACATGCATTGCAACTCCTGTAACATGAAGGCAGAAAACATGAAGTGTGTAATGCATGCTACACTAGTCACTGAGAGGTCAGCTGGATTCATGCACATTAGTAACATGCATAAAAAATTAATGAGACTCACTAATTGGTTTGTTGTGGTGGAATTTTATTAGCGACACACCATCGATTTTTAGTTAATGCTAAAAACTCAATAAAGTGCAGTGAAAACTGCTCTTCACACATGCCTGGTTCTCATTGATAAAGTGACAAAATTTGAAGCTGGTGTGGGCTGCGCTGTTGGAGCGCAGAGCTGGGGATTACACAGGTCTGTGGTAGGGCATGAATTCAGCCTTCACGGCCTCCGTTCCCCATTGCTGCTCTATTGCCTGAGCACCCTGATGCTTACCCTCATAGCAGTACTGTCAGGAGCCCACACTTCCTGGGACTTAATCACCTGCTGCTTGGGCTACCTTTGTATTCAGAAGGTGAAGATGGGCTTATTTGCTTTACAGATTTTGCAATGCTTCTTGCTTTTGGAAAATTAACTAGTTTGGGTCTTTGTTGCAAGCTGTATGTGCTGGAAACATTGTGATTAAATGTTAAGGGAAGAGCAAGATAAGGATGTTGATCAGTTAAAATTGTATTTTTCCTTTTTACTCCTACACTTTGAAGAAGGAACAGATATTTTTGGTTTTATTACAACCTATCCAATTAACTGCATGAATAAGTATCCTGCATTTCTGAAAACTAATATTCCTGAAGAAAACTGCAGAAATGTTCCATTTAAAATATGATAATGTCTTGTGAATCTTGCCCTGTTGTTCAGACAACAGGCCTCTAAGACACTAATGTGGGGGAAACAAGGTGAGCTCCAGGGCTGTACAGGTATAAATAAATTGATTGAGGCAAAACGTACTTGCAGTACATGTCAGGGGTCCAGTTAAACACCTTCGCCTTTCCTGGTGTGAAGAGATGAAACCCAATATATTCAGACACGAGCCAAGAAGAACGTTCATTCTTCTGGGTTGTCATCTGTTCCCTTGTGGATACCTCCAGTTTAAGTGGACATGTGCTGGTGTGTGCACCTTGCATTCCTGGATGGAGTTGTTTAAAAAAAAAAAGCTTTCCCAACTGTATTGTAGAGCATCTCTCAGTGTGTTTTCGACAGCCCGGTGTCCTTGGAGGTTGGGGTGAAGGAAAACACAGGATCTCTCCATGTGCAACTTTGTGCCCTGGTCAGATATGGTTATGTATGAAATGCTCTATTTTTTTGAGGAATGATGGGCCAGGCACATCGCAGAGCATTGGGGAGCCTGTATCTGTATTAATCCTTTATAGTGATATTTTTCTTCTCCATAACCTACTTGGAATTTGTTGAGAATTCATTTGGTTGCAGACTTTGGGAAGCATTGATGGATGCCTAGCAGCCATGTGCATTTTTCCTTTCTGAGTTTAAGAAAGACTTCTGCAGCATCCTTGTTCTTCAGAGCAGCCTGATAAGCAGTCAAAGTGCCACATTATGATGGGTGGTCACTGCTGAGGTTAAACCAGAGTTTTGTTGTGGTCTTGCATTAGCAGCTTTGATTGACAAGTTCCCTCTCTTGAACTCATTCACCCTTCATCTTCACGTTTCTGTCTCGCCCAGCCTTGAACTGGAGGGTAGGAGCGTGGCATCAAAAGGGAGATTCATTTATAGTCTCATGCCTGTAAATATTTGTCTCTAAGTTTCATCTAAAATTCAGTGGAGATAGTGAGGTTCAAAGGGTGTGTTTGAAAGGTAAGGGTTAGGATTTTTACTTTTTATTAAGTCTTTATTTTTCTACTCTTTGTTTGTTTTTTTGAAGCTTGCAGCATGCTTTTGTAAGAATTCTTAAAGTAGTGGCTCCCAGAAGGGACTCTTACTAAATTTGGGGATCTGGTGATGGAATTTTCCATGTTAGGCAACAAAGGATCTGAACCCCAGTGCACAGAGCAGTGATTTCTTCTGTTTGCAGTTCTTACAAATTTTCTGTATGAGCAAGAGTGGCAGAGCATTCCTTGAAGATTGGCCAGGAATAGATATAGAATAGGCTGCCCTTGGAAGGCAGTGCTTCCTGTTGATTAATTTAGCATCCCACCTTGGTGATCCAAATGTACTTGGTGTGTATGAGATGTTGGTTGAGTAAAGATGGCAAAACAAGATTTTTTTTTTTTTTTTTTTTTTTGCCAACAAGTAGATTTGCAGTGCAGGATGCAGCTGGGGCTGTTCCATATCCAGCATTTGTATGTAGAGGCAGAACTGCCTGTGACTCGGTGTGTAATCCTTGTTCCCATACTCTCACAACAGGACAACTGAGTCATTCACTGTGGTTGGTGGGGGTGCTTGCATGTCCTCAGTGGCATGTTCTACAATGGGACTGTAGAAAATGGGGGTCTTGGTGTGGATTTCCCTACCTGGTGTTTGGTATTCTTTCTTCTTGTCCTGAATTAAGCCTTTGTGTCTTACCTCTTTGGTGACGCATCTGACTGGCAGAGCATGGGTATGGATCAGGCAGTGGTTGTGCTTCAAGCTTGGGTCCCTGCATACTGATGGCAGAGATGTCCTCGCCTTCTCTTGTTGTCCCATGCCAGGTTTCTCACTCTCGCCAACACCTGTGCTTGTGTCTCAAGTGGGGAGAGACTCGGACTTCTTGCCATGTGGTCCAAGTCTATCAGAATAAGGGTGGTAAAGTTTGCAGAGGACAATTTCCACCCAACTTGTACAATGTTTGTCATCAGTCAGATGTTGATTTTTGTGCTCAGCAGATAATATGCTGCCTGAGAAGTTATCTAAATAAATTTGCAAGATCAAGGCACTGTGCAGGAGAGAAACCAAGAATAATTAATCTCGAAGTGCCTGGGAGCAGTGGCTGTTCTCCCAGTGCAGGAGGAGAAGCAGAGGTAGAAAGGGAGGTGAGGATGGTCCCAGGTAAACAGATGCAAATGGTGCTCAAGACTGGCGGTATCTAAGGAGCTTAGCCCTCAGGAAGGATTCTGTGCTGGTGGGACCTGTGAGGCAGGACTGCCTTTCTTCCTACCTGACTACAGTCTGTTAAGGGCAGGACATCTTCACCTCAGGGACAGTGGAAAGGTTTCAAATATGGCTTTTAGCTTTTTGAACCAATGATTGATGGTTTCTATTTTTAGATGTATATTTAATGGAAATAGCAAATTTTCAATCCTTGTACAGTCAAGTTTCATTTCTACTCCTGATACCTCCTCTTTGCTCGGTGCTCTTCCTGTCACTCTCTCCTGGACTGTTGCCTCCTGCTTTTCCTCGGACTGTTTTCCCTGCCTAGTGCTGTCTCTTTTCTCCCTGTGCTGATTCACAGGCCCAAACCTTCCAGCCTTGAAGAGTGGATGAACTTGGGCTCTGTGCTGTGCCTCTCCTGCTATTGGCATGTTCCCCCTAGAAGAGCATCCTACTGCAGCTGGGTGCTGTGACCTCAGTGTTCATCTGTGGAGGTGTAAAAGGAGTGGGCCCTTTCCTTGGCATCCAAATCAAGCCCACCCCAGTTAGCAGAAGTGGGAATCATCTGCATTTTCTTTAATGTCAGTGGGAGCTGCAGGTATTCAGGACCTGTTGAGAGAAGGAAACTTTTAAATGTGTGCAGAAGTATTGGATTTAATTTGTTTTTTTAAGTACTGGCATTTTAAATTTCTTGCCTTGCTGCTCTGTGTTTCTCTGTCAGTAGAAATAAATATAGCTGGGAACTTGGATGAGACCAGTTTCCCACTGAGCTTGGGGGTGTCAGGCTTTCTGTATCCCAGCCTCTTGGCGCAGCCCATGGCACTCACTAAAGGCTTGTTAATCCTGAGAGCCAATCTTGAATGAAATCCTAGACTAATATTTGACTGCATCCCTTTAAAGATTCAGCATCTAGTGTTGTGTTAGATTCCTGGCACTTGCTTCTGACATAAATTTGAAATGCTGATGTTACAAATGAGCTCTGATCCAAAGTGCTCATCCTGTAGGTGAAAGTTTTACCTCATAAATTCATTAACTCTCAGACCATTATCAAAATCAATATTTGTTCACATTTTTTGCATATTTATCTTAACAGCGGCTCCAGATTTACATTTCTGATCATTGTGGATGTTGTCTGTATTTTAAGTCTGCATATTACAACCAAGTTCTTAATCCCAGCTTCAAAGGAAAATACAGGACCAATTTTAATGACAGTGTACAATTGTACTGACATGTCCCAAAGCCTGGGGAAACCTGTTCATTAAAAATTAATGGAGTAGGAAGTCCTGGCATAAAGTAAAGCCTTGAGTGAAATTCCATGGCTTCATGGACTGTTAATTCTTTATTAGGTTTTCCTAAGACTGAGATAAAAGGCATTTTATCTTTTTTAAGGTTTGCATTAACATGTCATTGAGTTTTATAGATACATTGATCTTCGTTTGGCTAATCGGGAAAGGCGAATAGAAATGTGTGTTATATGCTAGAGCAAAGAAAACTCACAACACTTCAGATTTTTTTTGTTAATTTTAGTTATTAACTTTTCTTCAGATACAGAATTGTGGCCAGAGTTGTGGCAGTCAGCTCACTCTATATTTTATTGGCTATCCTGCCTAAGTTTCTTTACCTTTTCTTGATTTAACTGCCTTTACTTTGTAGCTGCTTTGGCAGTGAGTTGGTTTGTCTTCACTGGAAACTAGCAAGGAGGTTTGGCAGTATTTTTTAGAACTACTGTCTGTGTCTTTGATGGATTCTTGGCTACCTGAGAGTGGTTTATTAATGTGTATTCCAGCATGAGATAGGGCAATGAAGTGTGTCTTTAGATTCAGAGAAAGGACCTGAATCTGACTGATGTCAGATTAAATGCTGGGTCTGCAAATTTCCAGGAAAAGGTACCATGACATAGGACTTACCTGGGACAATGGAGGCAGCACATGGAGTGTCTGGGAAGATAAAAACAGTTCTTATTCCCTTATCCTGACAGTGAAATCTTGGCTTGGTTGGAGTTGGAGGGACTTTGTCAAGCCAGGGATTGATCTCTGCTCTTTTGGTCATCCTGTTAGTGCCTCGGGCTGCTTGAGAGGCTGCATCTTCCTGCTGGGGGCTTTTAATGGTGCCCGTCTTCAGGAGAAACACAACATCCTCACCAGACTCGCTACATGTGTTTATTAAGGAAACCTGTATGGAAAACTTTATTAATAGCCATTGTTCTTAATGAAGATTGTGTGGTGGTTGGTGTATTGGCACTTTGCATGGGGGTGTGTGAAAGGGGAACAAAATGAGAAAGAATTTTTGGCTTCTCTATTGAAATTGTGCATTGTTTCATCAGTTCTACATGTGCATGATGAAAGTAGGGCCAGGTGAGAAAAAGGGGGTGGCGATAGATCTCTGCAACTGGAGAGAGGTCCACCCTGGTTGGGTGTTTGTTCCCGGTCTCATCAAATCTCTGCACCTTGACAAATGAGATAAACGAAGCACTGAATTAAGTCCCCTGTGTACTACTGTGTGATGGTGACCTTCCCTGCTTGTTAGCTCTGAGGTGGGAAATCTTCCCTTTCTTCACATTGGCTGGACTGCCAGGACTACATTGACAGCAGAAGAGCACAGTTGGTTGGTTTTGGAGATAGTCTCCTTCGTATCAGGGGTTTATTTGATCCTTTCCTTGCCAACAAGTCATGCCAAGCCAAAGCATGAGAGCAGCTTAGATCTCACTTCTTGTCTTCAGCTCCCACTCTTGCAGCCTCTAGCAAATGCTTATTTTAGCACCAGCTGTCTGTGGTCCCTCTGAACTCTCTGATATGAGATTAAATGTTAATTTACTACACATCATTATAGGATTATATGTTAACTCTAGGATCATGGAATCCAAATGTGAGAATAGCATGTTTAAGATTTAGTGCTTGCACACATTTTCCTCCACTCAGGAAACAAGAATAGTTGAAGGTAGAAGACTGAAAAAGAGGTGAATTAGTTGGAGTGATCACTAGCTGAGAGCTCAAGCCCTGAAAGAATGTAGCCAGAGGTTCATAATCTTTTTGCAGATTTCAGAAGAAGCAGAGAAATAGTTGACTGTGTTTTTTGAAAACTAAGTAAGTATGAAGGAATTATCTGCTTTGGGTGTTCCATGGGCTAAATCCCTTGGATAAATTATGCAGTGTAAATTATGTGCTTGTCTGTAGTTACAAATGCCAGATGAAGCAGAGTGCTAAGGTGACCTGTATGCTGAGTTTCTGCAGAATTTTATTCTCTAGGCTGTGGTAGGTGAGCATTACTGGATGTAATAAGATATGACTTGAAGTGACTCAAAACTTGAATTGCACTTGTGATGTTTCCACACAAAGGTTTATAGGAGATGCCACTAAGCAGAAGGTGAACACCACTATTTTGCTGCTCCCCCTCACTGCCCCTTACGGCAGCTTCAAATGGGCAAACACTGACACTGAGCTGTGATGGAGCTGCATCCTAGACACAGAGATGAGATTGGGTTGGTGAGGTCAGTTGGATTTACAGGGTCTTATTCCAGCCAGAAACTGGGCCTTCAAACTTGTGTTAATGCAAGAAGTGGCCTAGAGGAGCAGGAAGCAGCAGTTTGTATTTCTAACCTATGCACTAAGTTATTACTGGTACAAATACAGTTTCTATTTTTTAAATGATTATTTTTCCCTGAAATAGTTGGCAACTAGTACTGCACTCTAACCCTGTGCATAAACACTCCTGGTGTAGAAAAGCTGTTCCTAGACTTTCCAGGTCTGTTTCCCAAGCTGCTACAGGTTGCTATCAGTGAGTTGTTTCAATTCAGAGGTGATAGGGAAAATTGGGAATTACAAATTAGTGTGCATCCAGTTCACTACCAGCTCATCCTGGTAAGTGAGCACTTTCTGCTCTGGTCCAGGCACTGGCCTAAACTAATTCTAAACTAATCATCATCCTGATGTAATCATCGTATGGATGATCTGGAGTTTCCTAGCTCATGTGCTGGTTGGGCTATGATAGTGCTGTCCTGTGACTCTTTCTCAATGTTATGATTGCCCTGTCATGGAGGAAATAATTAGATCCAGCTTTTTACCTTCTTGGGCAATCTTAAATCTGATCTAATTTATTTCTCTTGACTATTGAAGAATTTGAAAATGCTGTCAGATAACTCTCATTATCTTTTATTACCTTAATATAGTAACACAAGTGAACCGCCTCATCCAACTTTGTTTTTTCCTTGGGAGTTTTTATTCTTTGCCTGTAAGTTAATAATTGTGTGTGAGCAAGATAACTGTATTTGGTGCATCGCAGTATGAAAGCCATAATACGGTTTCACTTTCCACACCAATATTTTGACAAGATCTCCTTGAACTGCCTCCTCCAGAACTATTGGGAATTTTCCTTGTGCTTAGAAAATCGAACTCTAAATTGCTAATCGGCAGCAGACAGAGAAACAAACACCCAAGAAGTCCTGGGTGAGGCTGCAGGCTCCTTCCCCTCTCCCCATGAGGAACCGTTCTCCACGTGTGAATGACAAGCTGCAGCCTTTGCTCTTTGTAGTAAGAGAAAAGTGGTACTGGGGGATGGTTATTTTGTCCATTCTGACAGCATCTGCCGTGGATTTGGAAAATATGTCAAATGTGTATTCATAAAGTAAAATAATGCATTCGAGCATGAAAAATTCTGCTTTGTTCTGATAGCGGGATGTGCTTGAGCAGGACTGTTTCAATAAGCAGAGGAGCAGGGGAGGAGGTCAGCAGCCTCCCTAGGAATGCAAAGCTCTTTTACTCCATAGCAAATTAATGGAGTTGCTCGAGGCTGTTGTCATTCCAAAAATAAAATGTTGAATTAAGTAAAGGAATCTGAGAGAAGACAGAAACTTTTGTTCTGAGTATGTTTTTGGGGTAGGGAAGCTGTCAGTAGAAAGGAAGAATTCATGTTTTCATGTGCTGTTCCTTTAGAGAAGGTATAAATTGATAACTTAATGATGTCTGAACTGCAGAACTAGGCCTGTGTGGTTGCTCCTGAGAGTCAGAGCACATATTGCTCTGGGAGCCTGGTTAGTGTAGTATTGGTTGTCTGCAAGAACAATGCAAAATGTGGGTTGAAAATTGAGTTCAGAGAAAAAAAGTGCATATATCTCTGAACTTACAGTGGTGAATCTCTAAAACCATGGAGCTTTTTCTGAAGCAGCTAAAAGGCTGGCTGGCCTCACAGGTCTCTGTTCTCAAACTCTGTGGCTTGTGCTTAAATTTCCCAGGGGGAAAACTCCCTGACTCGGTAAGACTGCACGTACGCTCGAAAGGATGTATGTGCATGCGTGTCTGCACCATGGGGACACAAATCTTGCTGGAGGCAACAGCCTGCACCTCTGGAGTTTAGTGGGGAAGCCTAAGTGAAAGCTGACTTCTTTGCACAGACCTGAACGCTGCAAAGATTGAACCAGGAACTTCACGATCTACATTGCCGAGAGTCCTGAAATTCAGCATGTGTAGTCAGGGTCACTATCCAGGTGAGGAATCCGACAGCAATGGGGAGTGAAATGGGAACTGCTCCCAGTGCTCAGGCAGAGCTGTGGCACTGGTGCCGGACCCAGGATTTTGCTTTGCGTGTCTCTGCATCCTGTTTTGTTCTGTCACAGTCCCCCAGCGGGGCTGTGCGTGGTGCCTGCTCTTCCTGGGATTACAAACACAGTGGGATATGGATAAGTGGCTGGTAAGACAGAGGATTTTCTGTGCATTTGAGACATATCTGTGTTCTTAATAACTTTACAGGGGTTTTATTGTAAGCTGCTTTTGTGTTTTCCCATGGCTGTTTGTGCCCATCAGTTTTGGAGCTCGTTTCCTCCAAGATCTTTGAAACAGCAGGATGGAGAATCCAGTGAAAGCCCATTGCTCTGGAGAAAGGCTTTGGACTAACCTTACCTCTTTCTGACAATGCCTTTAGAGAATCTGCTGCCAGCATTTTAATATCCTGTAATTTCTGGCTCAGGCAAGGAATTTTACAGTATCACCAAAGGGAGAAGCTTCTGTGGGGAGAATCAGGAGTACTATAAAATGATGTACCGATGTATTCTGTGGATGCAGGAATGTAGGAAGTCTGTAGTATATAGAACTTCAAGTTATTTTTCTTTGTTTTGTCTTCAGGTGTAATTCTTGCGGCCACTGATTGCAGTCCCAAACTGGGATTTGCAAAGAGAAACACAGCAAAGATCCAGGTCCTCCAGGAGCAAAGGGATACTGCCAGGGAGGGATTAGCCCAAACTGGGGCAGAAATTATTGCCATTACTGCTTAGAGGAAAAAGTGAAAATGCTGAAGCAGATTTAGGGAAGGATCCTTTTGAAGTGGCATTTGCTCCTTAAAATGGGAATGCAAGCAATGCAGACAGCACCGTGTTTCTCTGTATGGTTTTGATGGTGAACTCAATCTGGGAGTGATAGAAACCTGTGTTAGTGATTTGGGAGCAAAACAGTCTTCCTGAAAATTTGGGAAGTGGAGTTGAGAGGAACTTTCTGGTTCCTGGAAGGCAGCTGTGCCATAACGTCGTGGGATGCTGTTTATACCAGTGCCCCTTGATCCCTGCCTCCTACCTTTTGGGGTGCCATTAGCTAGGGTTGTGAGGGCATTTACTCTAGTTCTTTACTGCTGTACCAGTGATGAGTAACTTTGTGAGAGAAGAGGATGCACTTTGCTATTCAACCTCAGCTGCTTAGATCAATATCTGCAGGAGAAGAGTGATTTTAATAAAAGCACTCTCTCTCAGCTTTCCTATCTCCATGACAGATAGACCCCAGCTAACATAAATCCTGGCCTTTCTCCTGTCAGTCTCTTGGCTATGTGTGACATGTAGATGTTTTGACACTGAATACAAATATTTCACAGTTAGCTAATAGTTTAGAGCATATATTTAAGAGATTTACTTCTGCAGTCACCTGGTGCCTTTAGTAAATGTGTTTGCCTTGTAAGGCCATTCATTTGTTTGGAAAATATATCCGCACACTCCCATACACAGATATGTTTTCTGTTGTTTATGAAATATTACTGAGGGAAAATGAATTTTGCTTCAGATCACAGTACTAGGGAGCTCTCTCCTAACCTCCTCTTTAGGAATGAGAACCTCCAGTAGCTGTGACAAACCTTATTTATCAGGTGTTGGGTAGGATGCATGGGGGTTTGCAGTGCTGGCAGCTGGAAGCACCAACACTGCACCAGGGTAAGGAGCAATACCAGGACCAGTGCCACGAGGTGGGGAGCTAGGGGATGCATCTGTCAGCCCTGCTGTGGTCCCTGGGACTGTCACCCAGCCTGGCTTCACCCACAGTGGCTGTGCCTCTCGACCTTACCCATATAAAGGTGTGCTGCCCCAGTGGGCAAATCACACTCCTTGCTGAGTCAATACCTGTTTTTCGGGGTTGGTTTTGGCATCTCTGCCTCTGGCCAAGAAGAGCTGAGGGATGTCTGAAAGGGAGAAGGAGGTTTTAGGAAGTCCAGACACTGCTTGTGCCTGGGGGAAGCACCTTGAAGTGGGCTGTGGTGTTCATGGTTTGCATTTCTGCCCACCAAGCAACAAGTTATGCAAAACCTCTGTGTATGTGCGCATGGCTTTTACAGTCATCTCTCCGCTCCGGGTAACCAGAATAGAAACCCTCCTTGGTTAATCAGGTGTTTTTAAACTTCAGTTTAGCTTGCAATAGTTGCTCTGTCACTCATTTCTTTCAGCCGATGAATTCGTGACCTTTAGCCACTGTGCTAATGCTTCTAATTGTAACTGGCAGGACAATTTCCCTATTGCTGTATGAGAGATGCAGAGAAACTTGCCAAGAGCAGCCTGTGACTTTTAACTGCTGTATCAACACCCCTGATTGAAACTAGAATGGCAAGTTAGGCCAACGAGCAGCCCAGCAGAGCAACCTGAGTGATTGCAACAGCCACATGAAATGAGAAAACTCATGGGGGATTTCCTCACTTGGGCACCTTCCCTGCACTGAGGTTTGGGCAATTAAAGCAGCTTTGTCAGTTTTTTGCACCGAGGTGGCCTTCAGTGTGATACGGAGGAAAACTCCCTTTTGGCACTTGCAGAGTTAGTCTCGACTGGAAAACGGTAGTTGTGCAAATACCTGTATTGCCTCTGTCAGAGGAGGGAGGAGCTGGAGATGGCTGATGGAGACTTGAAGGAGAAACCCTGTCAATGTCTTAACTCATTTCTGCTTGGGTTTTGGAGAGGAGGTGTCCAGTGTCCCCATGCTCACCTTTTTCTCTGCAGGTTCACCCTCAATATATTTTCCTTTGTGCTTTGCCCATCAAAATGACCCTCTTCTCTTATTTGGGCATGAACTCACTGGCCCTGGGAGGCCAGAAACACTGTTACGGTGTGCTTTGTACAGCCTGTGGATGGAACCACATAGTGCTTCTGCACAACAACTAGGTAGTACTACAGGAATGTATCTAACTTCCAGCTTTTTTGATCAGACACGTTTGAATAAATGTTCTTAACAACAAAGACTTTGTCCAGAAGCATGCCTGTGAGAGGGAGGCGGAGGTGAATAAATAGAATACGTGATGACATAAAGATTTTAGGAGGTACAGGGATGGGCACATTACAGATGGTGAACCCATCCCAGTATGTTTCAAGAAAAGCTATTTTAGGGATGTTTAGAGAGTTTTAGTTTGTTTTTTTTTTTTTATTGTGACTGTTTTTTTTCTATTACTCTAGCACATAAACACAGGTGCCTTAGTTACCATGTGTCCCACTGTACAGGGTTCAGAGGGAGCAATAAAAGCCTCTAAAACTCATCTGAAATAGCCTTCCTACAGGTACAGATGTCACAGGTTTAATGTCCTGTATCTCAGGTCCTTCCAGGCCTTGACATGATGGTAGCACTTGCAGGAAAGGGGATCTCTCTTCTCCCTGGTGGAATAAAAGTTCTACTGGATAACCTATATTGATACTGGGTCTTTGGGTTAGAAGCTGTGACAAGTTTAACATTCAGCGTTAATGATTCAGGAGGAGTTTGTGCTCCTCAGGATTGGACAGCATAATTGTTGGCAGTTTAATATTTGGGCAGGAACTGTGCTCAAGCCTGGGAGTTCTCAAAAAGAAATGATGGTGCTGCGGTAGCAGAAGGGTGCCCTGTCTAGGATATACTAAACCCTCATGAGAGATGAATTTAAGTTGTTATAATAGTGTAATGCGTTACATACTCTTACTTCTTCTTTTTGTGTTTCAAACTGTTACCTTTAAGCTAAAAGAACCTCAGTCTTTGGAAAGAAGCATATCATCTTGGAGAACCATTCTGCTCTAATAATAATGGATCAGCTGTAGCTGTATAGCTGATAAAATCTTATTATGTGGTCAGATCTAATGACTGCATGGGCTAGCATGGAATTCAGAGAAAGAAGCACAGTGGCTTTATTGCTTGGGTTGCATGTTGTTTCCTGGTTAGGATAAATATGTGGTCTATTTTGGTAAACAAGCCTGAACCCCTCCTTTCCAGTTACAACAATCCTGTTAAACAGTGATCTGCCCAGAGAATGGCAAATAATGAGGTGGTGGCTTAACAAGGCAGTTCCTCAACCTTTTGTAAGTGGAGCCTTGTTTCCTTGGAAGAAAAAAATCTCTCACTGGGCATAGTGCTGCTCTAAGGGGGTTTATTTTCAACTAAGTAAAAAAACCAGGGAAACTTTGTGTATTTGTGTGGTGCATTTACTCCACTTTGTGTGCTTGCATGTGCCTGTGTAATTTAGTGCCATCTTGCTTTGTAATTGCTTTAGGGATCACTTCTGAGATGTGGCAGATGAGGGGAGTGCAGATTGAGTGGCTGTACCCAGTGAGAGCACAGATACATTTGGCCCTGCAGCCCATTTCTGATAGCACCCAAAAGCAGATATTCGGTAGGAAAGAGTAAGATCAAGCAAGCACTGTGGATGCTTCTAAATATGCCCTGAGCAGCCCATGGCAGAGGTCTTGGTTTTGCATAATGCTGATTTAGAGAGTGCAGCGAGCAGTATTCTCTCTGGAGTGCAACACTTCGCATGCTTCCCTTGCTGGACTAATGGCACTTTTGAGCCTTTTTAGTTTGTCTTTTTTTTTTCCCCAGTTTTCCAAACTTTTGCTGATAGAGAACCCTGAATTAATCTTCAGGCCTTTTGGGTATTGGTTTACTCTGCCTCACTCCTTTCTGTGCCAGCAGTGCTGGAACTGGCATGGGATGTTAATCCTGCTGCACCTATTCACTCAGTCGTAGAGGAAAATGTATGAAAACAAATTGCTAGTCCAAGCTAAATTTAGATTTATTCAGTTGGAGTTAATTATAATCTTTATTTAGTCCCAAGTGATGCCTTCTTATCATACGCTTATTATAGCTGAGAAAATTAATTTTTATTCTACCATAAAGGTGAATGTAATAATCTGGGTTCAGGGAAGGGATTACTTTAATAAGATTTATAGGCAGCCTTTCAGACAGGATGGTTTTATTACTGTCTGTAGGTGGCCTTGCTGTACATATGTCTTTCAGTATGGGTGACTGTGCAAAATGCATGCAGGCTGAAAACTGTAGTGAGCACCAGCTCAGAAACTTCCACATCCTACTTAATTTTTTTGGCAATGGTAAGCAGGCAAAGCACTTGACTTGCTTTGGAACACAATTACACAGTTTATTACTGAATTTGTGGCCTGATCAGGGGCTTCATTCATATGCGTGCTTTAATTTTGCCCTGGAAGATGTATTTTAGTAGACAGAAGATTTAAGATGCCCGAGGTGTTGCTTTCAGGCTTTCTGGAAGCAGAGTGATGAGCAAACATAGGCATGTGGTTTGGGAAGAGAAGCTTCAGGGAAGAGTGAGCTGTCAGATCTGATGAGCCAGCACTCCTTACCCCATAAACATCTACAACTGTAGCATGCAGGTCTGCATTGGCCACCTTTAGCAATCGAGTTAACTGCTAGAAATAGACTCCTCCCAAGGGTTGATTTATCACTCCTAAGATAAAAGTGTCTAGGAGGGGACGGATGAATTCTGGAGAATCTTTCAGTGATTTTCTGAGAGGGGAGACTGGAGTTGTGCTGGGCTTAGATACCAATCTGAAAAGAGATGGGCTAACTGCCATAGTGGGTGGCCAGAACGTGGAGCTGCAGTGGCGCTTGGGTAGCAGAAGTCTGAGACATTTGAAGATAAGTGAGACAATGTCCCGGGCCTACACAAGTTAATGAACCTCTCTTCACTTTGAGATTTTTGGATTAAGTAGACCCTTTTTTTGTAAATTGCATCCTTTTTCTTGTCTTTCAAAACAAGCTGCCTGACCAGCAGTGTTCTGCAGAGCAGATCTGTCTCCACAAATGTGTAATCAAGGTTGAATGTAAGGACTGTGGACTGGTTGCGAGTTCTATCCTTACATCAAACTAGGATAAGAAGAGGAGAGAATGAGAAAAGCTCCAAAGGGCTCCTATAATCTTTTCTCATGCTACAGTTTTTTATATGTTGACAGCTTCTGCACTGACTTTAATGTTAAAAAAATATTGGGATATCTTCTTAGCTCTTTCTTGCAGTGTCATATCTTCGAATTATTCTGTTACAGTTGAAAAGACTGTTATTGTGGTTTGGAGTTTGTCTTTTTGTTCTGTACTAGTGTGGCTTACTGTGTAACTACCTCAAGTACTAAAGGACCAAGGCTTGGTTTTGAATGGTAGGTGATGGAAGTTCTTCCTCAGCAGGACTATGAAGGGTTTTTCTCTTCCTTTTCCGCCCTAATGTAAAACTGAGGAGATGAGTCACAGGATGGACTCTGAATGTGGAAGTAAACAGTGACATCCTCCTTCCATGGATATTATATTAAATTTTGAATGAGTCAGGGAGAGTGTGAGGCGGGTGTTCATCTGGGCTCCTTAAATTCTCACTCAACCCAAACTTATCCTACTCATAGTGCTCAAATGAGGTCTAAACTCGTGGTACATTTCCACTCTGTAATCATCCTCCTCATTTTCCTGCTGCCAGGATTAAGAGTCAGAGTTTTCCCAGCTGTAGCTAGGCCAAATCACCTTGCATATGTCTGGGGTCCCTAAACAGCATCAGGGGTTACCCCTTGAATGTATGAGAGAAAATGACCTACACAGCTGGTCCAGAATTAATTATTCTGCTATAATTTATCAGCTACAGAATAGCTTTCCTTGTGTAGACACCCTATTCTGGGATACAGTGTGTTTTTATTCAGGGATAATGCCTGCATTTCCAGAGCAAAATAATTATTATGAATAGAGCCATTTTTTATAGTGGAATAATGTACATGTGTAGTTTGGTCTTTATGGTCTTCAGCGAGGGCTGGTAGGAAGGGCTGGTGATTTTTCTCCTATACAGACAAGCCATTGATTGCCTCTGTATGAGTCATGGATAACATCATAGTACTTACTGGCACCACATTACTTGAAATGATTCCTCTTTTACAAAGAGGAATGTCTGTATGATCTCATGCTACAGTTCTGATGATGCTGCAGGAAAGCTGAATTTGAGCATTTTCACAGTTTTTCCACAGGTGCAGGATTGAATTTCTTGTTTGTTTTCAGAGAAAAAGAGTATCAAAAAAGTTGCAATTTTAAACACTTCTTGTTCCTCACACCTTCAGCTTCAGAATTACCGAGGGCTTATGGAAGACTTGGCTCCTGTTAAGTAGCTAGCTAAAGTAGAGGGAAGGTTTAGATGTGAAATTTGGATTCACGCTCCAACAGAAGTTATTTTCCTTTTTACTTTCAAAATGATGAATTTTAAAGACTTTCCTCTTGCTACAGCTTAACGTAGACGCATTAGTCTTTAATGCTGATCTGCCACTGCCACCACTGCCTTCTAGTAGGATACTTGGTTTGTTTCTTATTAAAATGTGTGAAATCTAAGAAATATAGCTTGGGATGGAATCTTGAGTTACCTGAACAGCAGATTCTTATTACACAGCATGACTTACACTTGTGGCTTTGCATGCACATTAGTTCTCTGCTGCTTTTAGTGGCATTAGTCCACGGTCCAGTGAGATTAAAACCAAAGGTGATGGATAATTTTATGCTTTTCAGAAACATCAGAAGGATGTTTCCTTTCCGTCTGCACTCTGTTTGCAGGATGAACTGGGCTATGAGGCTGTTGCCCAACACTGGAGCAAGGGGCTTTGGCATAAAATGGGAGCGATGAGATTTTACGAGTTGACCTGTTGTTGCTCTAGACGTCTTGGTATTTGGCTAGTCCAAGTAAGTGTTTTAAAAGGAGCAAAGCACCTCCTGAAAACCTGTTACAAGGTAAAAGTTATTTTAGAAATTAAAGTTAAATATCCCAAATCATGTCCAACAACATCTTATTTCCATATGTCTCCCCTCAGTGCCTCCAATGCCACAGTATGAGAAACAAACTCTTCAGCACTGGGCTCTGGGGATGCTCATTCGGCCTCCAATTACTTTTCCTTAACTCTTGCTCTCTTTTGTTACATAATTAGGACTCACCCACCTTCTGAGCTAACGTTCTGCCCTCTTTTGATCTTGCTTGAATGCTTGTTAAAGGAGCAGATGATTTATTAATTGCTTTGTTGCAAACCAGAAAGCTGCAAATGTGTCCTGTTTGTGATTGATGCTGTGGTGCTGACGTGCTGAATTAAAAAGGTGGGGTGTTGGCCTGCCATCGTATGAAGTATTTCTTTTTAGATGTACCTTCAGTGTCATAAATGCTGCTAAATTCAGATATCATATTTTGTTGCAGGCTGGTTCTAGGACAAAGCCCAGCCCTGTCTTCTGGTGTTTATGGCTTCCCATATAAGCTTTCAGACAAAATTTGTGCCTCATTTTGTTTGAGTTACAGCAGGCTGATATCCGAGCCCTCGTGCCAGTTCTGAGAAGAGGCTCTGAATGTTGCCACTGTAATGGAATGGAGGAAAGGGAAAAACGTACCTTTTAAACTTTGTGTAAATCTCTGCTTGAGAGAGAGAGAAAATACCTGCATAAAGGATGGAGAGGGAAAGTCCTATAATGTCAACACAAATGCATTTAAGCCTTGCCTTGTTCTTGGTTCCTCTTTAAGCCAAGGAACCATGTCAGTGTTTAAGTCTGTGTCCGGGGAGAAGGCAGATTTTAGCTCTTCTCCCAGCAGTGGAGGCTACTCTTGCTGCTCTGCGTTCTTTATGGCCACACAGTTTTAATTACAAATGCAGTTTCTCAAAAGTATTTCTTTCAAATGTAGTTCAGTTTATCTACAGTTAATCCAGGAAGGTGCTTGTCTGCATTTGACTCCTTGCTGAAGAAACAACTCCTTTTCTCCTTGCTGCCTCTGGTTTCACAGGAGTGAAGTTCACTTTCAATGACTGAGTTGTACAAGAGCACACAAGCCATGCAGTGTCAAGGTGCTCTATAAATAGTGGAGCAGGACTGGAGCTGCTAAAACACTGCTTTGGTGACTTTGGTTCTAGAATTGACATTGATCTTCTCTTTTCTCCCTTCTCCAAGGGAGATGAGCAGGATGAGGTTTGACCCGCAGTGTGTTACCCAAACACTTTGTTATTCAGTGGTGGGATAAGAGCGCTGGGGCTCCCACAGAGCAGCACAGCAGGCAGTGGTGGGGCATTACCTGACTCCTGGTAAATGGTGCTCACTAGCTTCTGCTCTTTGCCTCCATCCCTGTTGTGGGTTGCTGTGGTGCTAACAGGCAGTGTGTCCATCTCAGCTATGCAGCACCTACTGCTTTCTGTCCTGTCTCTCTCACCTGTGCCTGCTGCCTCTTACGCTGCTTGCAGCTTGGTTAGCCTCTTGCCTAGAGGGACTACTGTCTTCTTCCAGGGTTGCTTATTACTACTAACACTTTCTAGTTTCCTATAGAGAACTGGGGTCTCTGGACCCAGGGAGTGTGCCACATGCCCATCGCTCACTTCTGGGTGAAAAGAGTTATGGAAGGGAAGGGCTAAAGTTAATTTTCTCCAGTAGAAAACTGGTTGTCCCCTGTGTGAGGTGTGATGCCATACCAAGCTGGCCCACGTCAGTGCTCACATTGGGAAGGGAGGAGGAAGTTTCTCATCATCTGTGTTTCTGCATTTCAGTGGGTGCCCAGGTCTGTGGCTGTGTGCAGCTGGGGGAAGGTGTTGCCAGCACTGGTGTGTTATGAGACATGGGCTGAAATGTTTATGCATGGCATAAGAAATGAGAGGACACTCAGGTGGAGTGTTTGCACAGCAGCTGCTGTGCAACTGCATTTGTTTGTGAAGCTGAGAGGAAACCCTGATCTGATCCCCATGTGGAGCAGTGAGAGAGGTGACTGTTGATGCTCTTTTCTGCTGAGAATTTTAATGCTTTTTTATTTTTTTACATATTTACTGATTTCCACAGAGAATATTCCAATGGCTGCAGAAAAACCTTGACAAAATTCAGTATAGAGCACAAGTAAAGGCAGAAGTATTGTGATGAAATAAGCGTTTAAACGAGTGTAGATAATTGCAAGCCATTGAAAATAAATGAGCAGAATTTCAACTGAGAACAAGAGTGGAGCAAAGTCAAATGGATGAAATTCACCCTAGAATCTGTCTGCACTAAGTATAGGCTTTAAAAATACACAACCTGAAAAGTTAGCTTAAATATTAGAGCTTTTATCTGCTAAATTATGGCTGCAAGTATCTGAATCACCTGGCTTGTAGCAGGTGAAATTGTGCAGTTGCTGCGTTGTGTATCTGCTCTCCCCAGTCCTGACGAACAGTAAAATCATCACTAAGCTTCAGCAAGAGACAACAAGAGCTTTGACCTTAGGCTCTGTCATTGTTCCTTTGTTATCTCTGCGCATTATGGAACTGCTTCATTTTAATTCATTTGGTTTCTGTTTATTTCTTCCCTGGCAGTCCCTGGAGCTGCATTCACGGGCTTTTTGTGGGAGCATATGAATTGATAGTTTGAAAGACCCTCTATTTCTTTCTGGTAGAATCGCAGCCCAGATTGAATATATCTCACTATTAATTAGAGACCGGCCCAAACCAAAGACGTCCGTTTGATCCCTCCCTCCCTCTGGAATCTTTTCTTGCCTAGGAAAAATTGCTCAGCGCTGGCTGGAGGATTGACCATTGTGTTGTAGAGAAACTTTTGTGGTTTCCAAATGTGTTTCATTCTCCTCTAGAATTAAATCAGAAAATCTTTCTAAGCGTCTGCAAAAGGATTTATCTCGTTCTCTCAAGTTCACTCTCGCCTGTAAATCCATCCCACTGAGACCTGTATCAGACCCCATTTTTGTGTGTGTGAAAAGTTTGGGTGTCAAGAACACAAAGCCTTCATCAGTTTGCCACTAACTTCCAAACTGCTGACCTGGCAAAAGTAAATTGGGAGTGATGCAGATTTACAACCCCCATGGCATTGTGTGCTAGTGGTGTTAGGCTAAAGATGATGTTCTGATTTATTAATATTCAGTATGCTAGTTTCTTATGTGTATTGAAACATGGGTGAGAAATAGTTGTAGTTTGATCTGGTAATAAAAGAACAAGGAGCAACCAGTAAGAGGTTTTGAAACTTGACTGGGATCTGGCCAATAAATCTCCTTGTTTTATACAGTCTTGATTAATGGCTTTCAAATAGATCATAGATTGGGGAAGGTAGAAAGGGAGTTTACAGCTGATGCAATGGGATGTTTTCAGTGTATGGCCTTTGAGCCAACAGTGTTATTCCATGGTACGTGTGTCAGGTTGTTCTGTAATTGTGGCTAGCAGTATTGATCTCTGGGAATACATTGCTTTTGAGGAAAACTGAGGTGTGTGCTAAACAAACATTAGAGTTGTCTTTCTGTTTCCTTTGGCCTGCAGTGGTGGAGAGTCGAGGAGGGATCATGGACAGCATACAGAGATTTTCAAACCTGCCGACGTACCTCCCTGCAAGCTATCACATCTGCAATGCTGATAGTTTCTTCTTCCTCAAAGAAGCCAACCAGGATATCATGAGGAACTCCAGTTTGCAGTCTAGGGTGGATTCATTCTTTATATACAAAGCCAAACTGCCACCTGTCCTAAATGCCACCTATGGACCCTTTTCTGTTGAACAGGCTGTTCCCTTGGACCTCATGCTGACTTCTGCATCTTTTGGTTTCTCAAATCAATTCACTTTTAATTGGAAATTAAAATCTCACATAATCAACAGCTCAATCTATTCCAACAAACCTAAAATACAAACCTTATTCTATATTGTGGGGAAGGACTGGGATGACTATAATTCTGAGGAGGTGTTGCCTTGTGTGAAGATGTTTGCTCTCCTGGAATCTAGAGAAGTTGTGGCCAGCTGTAGGCTGACAGGTCATCTGGGATTATGTGTTGCAGAGCTGGAATTATCTTCTACCTGGTTCAGCTCCCCTCCACCACTGGTTTCAGAGGAAGCAGCCTCCCTGGAAGGGATTACTGTGGAGCTCTTCTACAAGATTTATACAGCAGATGGGGAATGTTCTCCAGAGGATGAAAAATGGGAAAACAATATCCATGCAGGTCAAGATAATGAACAGAAGGCTTTGTCAACTATGGAGAGGATTGGTAGCATTGTTGTTTACCCAAATCAAGATGAATTAAAACAGTCTTCACTGAGGCTGGATGAAAATATTGTTATTCGCTTACCACTCAACCCAGTCAGAGAAGGTGACGTTGTGACCTTTCATGTTGCCCTGGCTGAGGACTCGCTGGCAGACCAGTTTGTATTAAGGTAAGAGAATTTTCAAGTGTTCTGTGCTGAACAATCCACTGATAGGGACAAATCCGTGTTCAGATGTAATTTTTTTTATTATATTCAGGGTTTCTCGGAGAGCATTTCCTTTACAACTGGGGAAAATGATAAATAGTTTTGATTTATCTGTGTGGATGGCACTTTTTGGAACATGGGAATTGATTTTAAAGTGCGAGCTATAAATGTTTGTGTGTTTATTCTTTGTTTTAATTCTGTTTGCTTCTAGTCATAGTTCTGCCTCTTAAATTCTGCCTCTGTAAGTCAGCCAGGGTAACTGTTGTGATCCATTTTGCTAGACAGTTTGCAGGAGGGTTTTCCAGTTCTTTGGTGAAGCTTCCTCTCCTTTTACCAACTTTCTTACCATCTTTCCAGAGTACACGGGGTACATCTTACACAAGGTCATATGTGGTGAGGAACTATTTTGTTGCATTGTACAGAGGGAGCTGAGAGGTGAGAAAAAAAGACGTGCCTCAGCTCGCGTAGGAAGTCTCTGGCAGAGCCAGGATTTGGATTCAAACTTTGCAAGTCGTCTTCGTTTTTCATTCTGTAAGACAGCCCATCCTTCCTCAAGCTTCTGACTGCTTGTTGCATGGGCCATTTATGTTCTAAGCTTTGAGACTTTCTACTGACCTTTACTTGTGAATCTGACTGTAATAGGAGAATTCAGGCATTTCTAACCACCCTGAGGGTTAGTGCTGTATATTTGTTACGTCCTTAGCTGTCAGGCTGTGGGTTCAGAGCTGCATAGAGACCAAATTCAGAGAGAAATATGAGCCAGACTGGGGGTATAGAAGGGCCAAAAGGTAATTGGAATGTGTCATACACAGAGAGACTGCAAGATGCTTGGGAAAGAAGGAGTTGCAGCCTTTGCTAGCACACCTCAAATAAATTCATGGCTTTCTTCTAACTTTTTGATCTGAAAATGATGGGAGCAGCACATGATAGAAGTGCACTTTGGGGACAGATGTTGAGAAAACAGACAGCAAACTTTATGCAGCACTTGGAAATCGTTCAATGTTTATGAAGAAGCACATGCATATTAATAAACCTGCAAATTGGTGCATGAATTAGGACAAGTGGTTCGTGGCACAGTGCACAAGCAGAGGGAAGGAAGTGGTCCACAGTATCCTAAGCGCTACTCAGGCCTGGGGGGAAATATGTGAGAAAAATCATGGAGTTTAACTAGACTTTAAAAGGTTTGGGTCAGGAAGGGTCTTCCTATAAATCCAACCTTCTTGCCTTTACATGGCTTTACTGATTTTTCTTCATTAAATATGGTTTTGTCCAGTATCCACTGTCAGTAGATGGACCAACCTCATTGAGCAGTCAGGTTTCAGCAGTTGTGTATTGATCCTCAGTGCTATGGCAGAGAGATTATGGAATTTGCCTAAGGCTCTGCAAGGATTTAACATTAGTTCTTAATTCTCAGGTTTTTGTTCTCTTTGCCACACCACAGATAAAATTCCCTAGATACTAGAGGCAATCTTAGAGGAGGATGTTTTCTTTCCACTGGAATTTCTAAAATAACATTTACCTTGTAACAAGTGGTGCCAGGGTTGGGGTTTGATGTTTCTGCTGGCCAGGAAAGCGCTAAAACTTCTTGCTGAGCTAGTTTTGAAATGCTGTCTTTAAGAAGCAAGGTAGATTCTGGAAGCACTGAGCACAGCAATCAACCTGGGGTTTCAAGGAAGCAGAAACAGATGGAGTCGGAAGCCCCAGGATGAGCCACAAGAGCCTGGCTACTGACAAGAGCCTTGTTGTCTCCCACAGGCCCCTGTGACTTGCATGTCCCCAGCCATCAGGCAGGAGTCACTCTGTGGCACGCTTCTGACCTGCAGCGTGTGCACTGCAGTGCTCCCGAGCTGCTGGGAAGGCAGGCAGGTTTCCATGGGGATTTCCTTCTTTGAAAAGTGTTAAATCTCGAGGAGATGTTTCTGTTACAATAAATCAGCATGTTTCTATATGCCCAGAAATACTTCCTCAGAAAATCAGGATTGGTTCTATGCAGTCTAAGCTTATCTGGTCCTTCCTTTGACTTTGCTCACACTGTGCTTTTCATCTGAGAAACTGCAAGTGTTTTTATTTACCCTTCAGTTGAATGCTGAAAGGAAGAGGCAGAATGCAATTCTGCTCATGGTTCACCTGTCCTTCAGGATGGAGAAAGCACCAGCAACTGTTGCTGTGATTATTTCAAATGACATACCTGGGGCCCATGGAGAGATTATTCAGCTGGAGTTCACGTAGCAGGCAGGGAATTACGCCGAGGGAAATAAAATCATTATAGTGCCTGCATCTAATTTATGCAGTTTCCCTTGCAGGCTTTCCCTGTGTTTCAGCTGAATGCTAATGTCTGTAAAACCCAGAAGGTTTTTATATACATAGAATTTCTGTGTGTTATAGCTGGAGAAAAATACATTGAAGTGAATGTTTGCCTAGGGAAATATATTTTTGCCTAATATAGCTGATCGTTTTTAATCATATCTGTTCTAAGTGTAGCAGGGTGAGCTGCAGTCTGGCTTATATGAGCTGATAGATCAAAATCAAGTCATTCTCAACACAGTGTTTGATGCCAACTTTGAGCTCTGACAGTATGCAAAAGAGCAGATCTGCTCAGTTTTATGCACCTCTTTACTATATCATGCTGTGTTGTGTAGTATTTTATTTTATGTTGGATTTTGTTCTAGCAAAACTGACTTCAGTTCTATAGCAGATTCTTCCTCATTTCGGTAAAATGTGGAATTCTTAACCAAGCTTGGAAACTGAAAAGCAATTGGAAACAGTTTCTTGATTCAGCAATATACTTTGTTGAAAGATACTTGCTCTTTAAACTCCCGTCCTTCCAGTAATGTCACTTACAGGGTGATGCTGCAGGTTATATGTGAAGCTCCAGCTGTCACTTCCAGTCTCTTTCATCAGTCCAAACTGGTTTGCTCTGGTTAAGCTAAGCCTGGTTGGTTGTTTTCATTCAATAACTACAATTTAAGATTGGATTGAAGCTCTAGTTGTGCTGTGGTCTGGGGAATTTGTTTCTTTTTACACTGTAATCCAGCCTGTGTGGCGTGGTGGGGTGTAATGAAGGACCCAGCTATGTCACAGAGCACAATTTGGAGGCTAAGTGTGCATTTAATGCTTTTGCTGGACCTGACAGTCATATTGCTCACTTTGTTGACAGATGATCTCTACATGTGTGCAGTGAAATTCTTATGACACTGGAGATTAATTTGTGGCCTTGCTGGTCTGGTCCGTACTGTAAAATTTAGCATCTGTGAGCATAAACTTTGCCCATTAAGTTTGGTGGATTGCTACTAACCATAGTTTAACCATAAAGATAAGTAGAATGGGCTGTGTTGCCATGATTAAACTTTTTTATGGGCTACCTAGTTTCAAAAAACGAAAAGGAAAAATGAAGCACAGCTTTGAGATTCCAGCAGGACTAATACTGGCATCAGTGTCACAAATATTCCGGTACTGTTTGTGTTTTGATGCACAGGAGTGTCTCTCTTTCCTTTTGTACTGCCAAACTTAGATGACACATAGTAAACGAGGAAAGATGGAAATCATGGCTAAAGAAGGGGTAACACCAACTTTTGTGTGATTTGCTGAACAGAAGTCATCTCCTCGTACAGATGGGAGTTGTAAAAGACAGGAGAAAACTATTCTTGCTTAACTGGAGGGATGGAAATCTCACCTAACAGCACTGGGAATGGCTTGTGTTTCTTTTGAGATGTGTTATTGTTTAACTCCATCTTGAGACTTAATGGGTGTATTTAAAAGAAAAATGGGGATCATTTTGTACAGCAGGAAAACGTTTAATGGAATAAATGGGTAATTGCTCCTTGGTTATAGGAAAGAAACCAGAATACTTTCTTTATAAATAAACAGCATATTTTTGTCCTGTTTTCCAAGTCTCCCAGTTGACACCATCAGCAAGGATGTGTTGGTAATGAAGGCTGAGCACTAACAGCCATTTGTCTAGTCACAGGCAAAACATGGGTTTGTTGCTATTTGTTACATGTCCCTAAACATGAACAACCCATCCTTCTTTTAAGGCCTGTCAGAATGGAAACAGAGATTGGAGATATCCCAGGAATATCTCCAGGAAGGGGCTGAAACCAGGTAATGACTCCCAGGCTGGAGACATGAAAGTGGCTAGGGTGCAGCCTCTGTGTAGAGGGGAATGGCAGGACCATGCAGAGAAACCTCACTGTTGTTGGTGCCTAGGCAACCTCAGGGAAAAGCTGCTGCTTTGCTCTGCTGTGCTCCATATAGTGCGGGGCAAAGACTGCTCTTTGATTTTTGGATGAACCAGTACAAGGTGTAATACACGCCAGTTGGCTTTTACTGATGATTCTTACTAGGAAAAATGATATCAAGGATTTATATTAATAAACATCCATATGGAGGAGGTTATGTCTCCTGCTAAGGAATAAAAATTGCACAGGCCATTAAAACTGACTTACAAGGCTTCTGCGTTAATAATGAAAGATCTGTAGAAGTCTGAGCAGTCGTCTAGAAGGCCAGAAAAAGATCATTAAGAGGATGTCTCCTGCCAATAGCTGCCAAGAGCAAACAAAGGAAAGAAAACAGAAGGTTTTAGATCTGGAAATGCATAGAAAATGAGAGCATACAGACTGTGGGGAATGCAGCCTGGCGGCGAGTGAGGAGGAGGCTCTGCGTGGCCTTCAGTGTCTGTAACCAAGCTGGTATGAATGGGAAAGCGAGGCAGGATTATTACTGGTGAAAGAAATGAATGATCAACTGAAGCATCATTTTAGGATGAAAATTCAGCAGAACTGAAAATGTCGAGAAGGGGAAAAAATATACTTCTGAAATTCATCAGAAGTGCTAGTTCAGATGTAGAAATAATTACAGAATTAAAGCCTTACTGGCCACTTGGGAATACTTCGGTTTTATGCGAAGATTTTAGTAAACCCAGAGTGAATGTTTAAATTTGTTATTTCTCTCTTTTCTCTGAGTGTACATTGAACTAAACGTAAAATGAAATAGTAATATGTAATACTAATACAAAATACCGAGTACTGCAGTGTCTGGAAAGGCCAGAGGTATCTGTGCAACCTTAACTCAGTCCCAATGTATATACACATTATAACATTCCTCAAAGGCAAATTCACACAATTTTTTTTTTTTTTTGCAGATCTCCTGCTTCATTCAAAGCATACATTGTCTTCCTCCCACTGTTTTCTTTTTGTCATTGAATGGGGAAGGGAGTAACATCTTTCAGGACACTCCTGTGAAGCCTGGGGGAGCTGTCACCAGAATTTTTTTAGCTTGGATAAACCATTTCTATAAATTCTCTTTCAGAAGGGGTTGAACCATTCTTTTACTTTTCTATTTGAGACAGGCATGTGGCCCCAGAAAAAGTAGCTTCAGTAGATGAAAGCCTGGCATGATGGTATGGAGTTACAAATTTCACAGGGATGCTGTATGAAGTGGGTAGACCTGAATCTCTGTTGACTGCAGTGAAAAGGACATCCTCCCTGGGTACCCGCAGGCAGTGCCTGGCAGTGTTGCACCCACGTGCACAAGCCAACCTGCCCAGGAAGGGGATGTACTACACTGCCAGGTTTTCTCTCCTTTTCATATGCTTTAAGATAACCTTCTCTGCCCTAGCCACAATGGAGAGGGAGAAGAGAAGAAACCACCCCTCATACAGTCTTAAAACCAGTTAAAAACAACAAAAAAAGCAGTTCCTTCCTAGAGCTTGAGCACTCCTAAAAGCTTAAAACCTGATGGATATCTGACAGTGAATAAACGACCCAGTGAATCCTGAAAGACCCCGCAAGACTATAGTCAATAAAGCTCTTTAATGGAATTTTAGATAAAGGTCAACTATCTGCTACAATAATCAGCCATCCACGATCACTCTTCACAGGAATAAACCAGGCAGAGGAGCAGCCCCACGTGATGGCGAGAAGCTCTTGTTAGTTGTTGGATATTGGCTTTGAAGCACTTCCAGACGGGATCGTGGTGCATGGTGATAAACGCTCTTCTTTTATTGAGATGTTTTCTGACAGCAACTTCTGTTGCCCTGCAGAAGGGGTCTGGAATGCGCTGCTTTGTCCAGAAGCACAGCTACTCCTTGCTGTGGTGTTATTAAGGTGTTGTTAAGGTAAAGGAGAATGAGACAGTGATAGGAGGCTGCGGTGCTGAGTTTGGGAGGCTGTGGCAAGTGTCCCTGCTGTCTGCCTCCTCTCTCACCCTTCCTGGCTTAGGGGTGCTCACTTCTGCCATGGGAGCTGGAAAATGATTTTTAACAGTTGGAGGGCTTCACCAAAATGCAGAATTAGATGAATTACAAATATTTAGCCTGTGTATTTCACCAGTGTTTTTTCCGGGAAGGTGAATAGTGTGGCTCCTAGTTATTTTTAATTCTGATTTGAGAATATTTCACATGTGTGGTGGGGGAACACTGAGTAGAGGTGGATTGAAACAAGGACCCACTTTCCATTGGAAAAGGTGTTTGGTTTGCCTTGAAACCCTACTTTCTCTTTTATTTGAGTCCTGCCAGCAGCAGAGCTATCTCATTCATCTGCCCATCTGCATCTATGAGCACTAAGGGATGTGGCAATGTTATGTAAATTAATTTGCTGTGTCTCATATACAGAACCGTAAAGTGGAAAAAAAGAGAGTTAAGTTGATTTTAAGTCAGTTGGGTTGTGAGCAGGCATCTGCATCTGCAGGACTGAACTACAAGTGGGTGAGCAGTGCTGTGTGTAACTGGTAACAGTGTATCTTGTTTGACAGATCAGATTGTTTTGCACGTGTGTGACAAATAAGGTTTGTAATAGGAGCCTTGACAACCTCTTGTCTGCCAGCCTGTTAGCAGCCACTGCTATACTCTGCAAATGGAGATGATGTGAAAAGCAGTTCCCGTGGATTTGGAAGGTGCCAATATGCCATGTGACTTGACACAAGCTTAGCCTTGTTGATGGTAATGGAAAAAGATTTTACATTTTTAAATGGTTCAGGTTCTACAGGCTTTTTCCTTGGCTGATCCCCGTCTCTGAGAGCTTCGACATGACAGCTCCTGCTAATTAACTCCAGGCAGCTCCGGCACAGGCCAGTGCTTGCTGCGGGGCCGGGTGCGGAGCTGCACAGCAGTGCCAGCATATGTGGCACAGTTGCACTGAGAGCAAGGTATGAGCTCTGGTTGAACTGCTTGTGATGCAGAGAATCCAGGAAGAAGGCAAGTGGATTCTGGAGGAGACCACTGCTAACAGGACACCCTTGGTTTGTTGAATCTATTCAGACTCCCTCTATGCAATGTGAAGGTGTGCGGGGTAGTGATTGCTCTTGGATGAAGAGCTGCGTCAGGGGGCTGCCGAAGGTTCAGCCTCTCTACTTTGCACAGGGCATTGACACTGCTCTTCCTCAGATCTCTTTTGTTGGTGGCTGTTCTGTCTAGTTATTGCCTGCGGGATGGGAGAGGTGACTTACCTCTGCTGTGATTAACGTTGGTGCGGATGTAAAGTGGGAAGGGAAAACCACCAAAGATGGAGTTAGGAGTTGAGTTTTGCCTGTGGGCACCTGGTTCTGAGTTCAGTTACCTCTGTTAATGTACAGATAGCTGCCTTCAGATGACAAAACTGCTTAAATACACAGTATAGCAAAGGGCAATTTAAGGAAGATAGCTGCAAGGTAAGTGTTTTCACCATCCAGCCTTTGAGCAATCATTTCAAGTTTGGGGACATGCTGTGGCTTTTTGCAAACTGTGTGTCCTAGTGAGCGAGTCCCTGGCCAGGAGCTTGGGGAGGTGTCTTTGTTTTGGATAATATGCTGAGTGGTCCCTGCTTTGTGCTACCAGACAATGATGGCATTGATCAGCTTCTTGTAGGCTCTTCATTAGCTGGCAGTTCAGTAAATCACTATCTTGTTTAAACAAGTCAGACACAACAGTGATTTGGTCGTTGATGCAGTTAGTTCTAGCATGTAATGAATAATATTAAAAGTATAAAAATGTGTCTACTTTGAAATTTACTCTCTTCCTGAGATAAATGTTTTGGACCTTACATTGCTGTCATTTTATCCTAGTAGAATACTATCCCATGAAGTTCATGAAGTATTGCTTTGAGTGAGCACATTGATCTCAATTTCTTCATG
>NW_009945308.1:34688-38404 GCF_000696875.1 Nestor notabilis
GTTGCTTTCGTCCTTGTATTTACCTGTAAGATTTTGGATGGCCTGGTACAGGAAGGTTGGTGGGATGGTTGGCTGACAGCTTTGTTAAACAAGGATTTTCAGAAAGAGCAGGAGACAGAATATTGCAAGAAAATTGTCAATGTATCTTCTTGGTTTTGGGTGTTCCTCCTATCTACCCCCCCCAATTTATGTCAATAAAGGACTTGTAAGAAATGGTTTTGGACAAAGCAGAGCAGGGACCTGTGCTTTGTGTGCTTCGTGTGAGGTATTTAATGCTTCATGCAGTTGCCATGTGTGCCTTGGATGCTGTACTCGGCCAGGGTATGAAAGAAATCGTATTAACAAAGTTATTGGATCCCAGATGAATCAAAAGAGCTGCAGGAGAAGAAAACAGTGACAAATGAGTCTGCCATCCTGAGGCACAGCAAATGGTGCTTACAGTTAAAGCTATTTCACTTCTTGCAGTATTTGGCTGCCAGCCCTCCAGTGCTGTGTGGGGAGTGAGGCAGTGAGAGGATGGTGATGCAGGGCTACAGAAAGCCCCCTAAAGATCCACGCAGTGGAGCCAGTGCTGCTTCGCATGGGGGGGACTGCAGCAGGAGTTCTTCCCGAGCTTCCCAGAGCGCAGGGAGCTGCTCCTGCATGGCAGGGTTCAGCTTTTATTTCCCAGCTTTCACTCTGCCATTTAAAAGCCCTGTGCCTGAGCAGTGCTGGGTGTCAGTGCCCCGTATGGAGCAGTGCTTTGTCCTGTGTTGAGTTACATACAACTAAGTCAGACGAGAACATCTCTAAAATATATTCTTTTTGGGACCCTTGCAGAGATGCTGTGGGTATTCCCAGCAGAGGAGGAATTGGCCAGAGCAGTAGAGTTTCCAGAGGTATCACGAGGAGGAGGGTGCTGTTGGGAGGGCCGTATTCGAGCAGCCTCGTGTTTGTGGGGTAGATTTGTCACCCTTATCACTGTTAGCCATCAGGCATGGTTTCAGCAGGTCTCCCTCTGCTCCTGCCGTGCTTTTAAGTTGCTCACTGGGACCAATATACCTTCCCACCACATCCTTTTCAGTATTCTCCTGCCAAGGGAACTTTCTTGGTTGTTTTTTTTCCTCACTGTGTGGCCCAAGCTTTTGTGGGATTAATGAAGGAGTCCTCAAATGCATTTTCATTGAATTCCCATCTCGTAATTGCACCAGTCCTAGAAGACAGCAAGTGGGAAAGGAAGAAGCAGAAGTGTGGGATAGGCGATGCCTTGTTCATGGGCTTTCTAAGCATCTGGTCAAATTAATGAGGTTCTGGGCAAAAAATGTGCCAAGTGGCCAAAGGAAACACATGTATGAGCACTTTGATGCAGATCCCTGATGGAAAGTGGTGATAAAATGCACCCAGTAATGCTGGGGGAGCAGTCTGAAAAGTTTATCCCGTCCTGGGAGATGGCAGAGGGAAAGGGTGAAGCAGTAGCAGACTGTGAGAATCTGGACCAGGATCCAAATGCATTGAGTTCTGGGTTGTTTAGGACCTGGGAGTTGGCTCTGGCCCATCTCTAATTTAATTTGCCTGGCCAGAGTCTTCCCCCCTCTTACACAGAGAAGAAGGGTGATTTAATTGACTTCCATGGAGTTGCATAGGGTTTGTGCCAGTAAAACTGTCTGAATTTGACTGTGTGCAAGGCACGTGTGTGCCAGTGCTCTGGCTTCGTGTTTCTGATAGTTGCAGGGAATTTTGTTAGGGGCAGTAGTAACCCTGGATAGGTGGATAGGACACAGATGGCAGGGAATGGTTATGTTTTGGGTACTGTTTTTAGTGTCACACAGTCACACCAGTAGTACAGTCTTAATTATGGCATTTCCTGCTGTTATCTCCATAATGTGGCATAAGTACCTATGCTCTTCAGCTAGGATGACTTTTGACTCATTTGCCAAAGCTAATAACCGTTTAAAAATAATTTAAACCTTTTCAGAAGTATTTCACTGGTGCTCCTGGGACCAGTAGTCCTTTATTTGCTGTGGAGCAGATACTGAGTAGTGGTACTGTGGACTCCCTCAAATAGCAACCTTATGTGAGATGTAGTGATTACAACAATTAAATCCTCTTTGCCAAGGCAACCAGAGCTTTATTTCAAACTGAAGTTAGATTTTTTTCCCCAAATGAATCTCTATTGCATGCATTATTCATTTGTCTCTGGAACAGCCTGTATGAGTTGGACGAGCTCAAATTCAGTAGTATAATTTATTAATTATTGCATTGAGGTAACGTCTAGGACAGACTGCCTCAAGGGGTCCTGGAGTGCAGAGTTCCCCCATGCAGCCAGAAGCAGAACAAGGCCAGAACCCTTGTCTTGAGATAGGGTTTGAAGACTTTACAGCATTTCTAGAACAACTTCTGAAGAGTTTGTATCTGCTTTTTGCTTGACTCTATAACCCAAGGAAGTTTGGGTGTTTCAGTCCAGTGGATGCTTAGGCCAGTACTGTTTTGACCATACTCTTAAACTTTTTTACTTAGATATTTGATAGAAAGTAAGTCATACCAGCTCAGGCTTTCCGAGTCCAGCTACATTTGGGTGACTTGGATACTGAATTCCTTGTCACTGTGGCTCTTACTTGGAGAGGGGAAGGGCAGCGATCAGAAACGATGCTTCAGATGGGAAAATTTACTCAACAATTTTGAAAATTCTAGGTTAGGATGGTTTTTTGATTCTTTTCTTTTTAAAAAAGGGAAAATATGTTAAAGAAGTGCCTATAACTCCCGCTTTGAATGTGCTACACCCTCAGTTTAAGATTGTTCATTGTCTGTTTCTGCTGTTATAAAAATAGCAACTTGATTGACAAGAAAACGGCAATGATTCTGTTTAAATCTGTAGTGCTCTCCTACATTCATTATTCCTGGGATGACTGAAAGATTTACAATAGTTTATAATCTGGTATCATTTCATTCTTCTTCTTGGTATTATTAATCACCTTGTCATAAAACGTCAAGAGAACTTTGTTCAGCTTGCATGACTTGGGCTGAGAAAGCCATACTTCAATATTAATGTTTCTTAGGAAATTGGGTAGATATCTTTGCATTCTGGGAGCTGTAAAATGGATGAGTGATGTCCTTTGACTACACATTAGGTGCTTACAGGGTGCTGAAATTGAAGAATGGTTGGAAGAAACCTACAGCTGTATCACTTCGGGAAGAAAAGTGACTGTGCAAAGCAGATCTATTTCAGGTTGATATTTGGTTGTAGACATCTGAACTCACAAGTATCATGGGATGGTGCAGTCTCGTTGGTGACATGAAACCCAGGTACCAGTTATTTGGTCATTTAAAGATTCTGGGTTGCATTTCATAAGCCCGGAGGCAGTCAACCAGGATCCTGGCCGGGTTTCAGCTTCAGTAATTACAACTTGCCAGTGCAGATTCTCTCTGCCTCTTAAATCACATCCGCTATTTTTCACTTCCTTTGCTAAACTGCTGTGTCCTCTGTGCTGTTGTTGATGATAATAGTTCAAATGCTTGGCCTATTTCTGTTACATTATTTTATCTGTAACGTCTTGTGTTTTTACAAGAAATGTCTGTCACTGCTTTCATTCTACAAATTTACTATTTTTATTGCTCATGTTCCATTGACACACCTCAAATAGATGCTTTCCAAAAGGAGGAAGGCAATTCCCCTTCTACCCCCAAACTGGAATTTTGGAGGTGCCAGCCTGTGCCTGCATCCTGTGCTGCCCCTCCAC
>NW_009945308.1:38435-43320 GCF_000696875.1 Nestor notabilis
CCCCTCCCCCCCCATGATGCTCGGTTCTTCTTCCCTGGGCTTCTGTCCCTCCCTCTGTCCCTTAGGGGCCCGGGCTTTTCCCAGCCCACTCGTATCCCCTCCATCCGGAGACTCTGCACGGGAGATTCAGGACGACTGCACAGGCTCGGATCTGTGTGCAGGCCAGGAGAGGGCAGAGCGGACTTGTGTCTGGCTTGTGTCTGAAGCACAAAACCCAGGCAAAAGTCAACTGCAGGTCGGGAGGGGAATGCTTTTGGGCAAGGATGTGGCTTAGTGCTGGCACAGGTGCCCCAGCTGGGATGGAAAGCTACTTTGGCTGTGATCCTCTGAATGGACTCGATGCCTCACCTCAAAAATGTCTCTATGGGGGAAGACTTAGCAAGGTGTGCACCCTGTGGTGCAAGCCCTCTGCCAAGGGCCAGAGACCCAGTGGCCTGGGAGGCTTGCCCAGGTATTATTCCTTTCTGAGGAGGAGCATGGCTCTGCTGTGGGGTGTCCTCCACATGTCCTGGGGTGCTCCTGTGCAGTAAATAGTGGCTTTGTTTTCATGTGCTACCCCAAATTGAAATGCATGTAACACGGCTCTTTCTTTTTCATTTTTGTTTTCTTTTTTCCTTTCCCCTCCTTAAATGATTTCTGGAAGCTGTGCATTTTCTTTTTCTGAGTGCTCCATGCCTCTTGTGTGTGCTGGACATTGCACTTCACAAAGCAAACTTCTTCCCTGGCCTTCCCCAGGTTAAGTAGCTGTAAGTGAGCTTGTCTCTTTGCAGACCAACTTGCTGTTTGGACTTGAAAAACAATGGAAATGTAGTTAATGTTCAGCCTGACAGAGTCTTAGCAAACATATTAAAGGCTTCATTTAATAAAATCATATTTCACTTTTGTAGGCAAGAAGCAGAATAGATTTGAGTCTTTCTTAATGAATAAAGCCCTTAGTAAGGCACTTGCAATCCTTCTTTATGTGAGGCTTAGTCTCAGGTTGGTTTTTTTTTTTTTAAGGAGCCAGGGAGATATACTGCAGCATTTTCTAAATTGTGCCGTTCTTCCTTTGGAACAGAAGGGAAAGGGAAATGTATCATCATGTTAAACAGATATGAAACAAAAATGTGGGTTTTCCCCAAAAAGAAAGGTTAAACATTTGCAAGAAAAATGTTCTTCACAGAAATCTCAATTCTGCTAAACCCACATTTACTGTCAGAAAATAATGGTGCTGGATGAGCTCTAATAATAAAACGATTTGTGTGTACCAGGGGAGTGGACATTTCCATTTTTTGGTTGTAAGTCATGCTGAAGGGCTGCCACTGGGCTACGGGAGCACAGATATTTGCACACTGGGATTTGTGTCTACTTGAATTATGTGAATAACTCCATTGAAGTACAGCTGGGAAAAACATCATCGTGTAACTTAGGAAAACGTGGCTTTTTACTCCATTCAGTGATATTTGAGCAGCTCCATGTATTTTTCTCTTGGATTTTAGGTTTTGATTCTCTTAAGCACTCTCTGCACAGTGCCTCAATGGTGCCGCATGCAGTCCCTGTGAGAGCCAAACTCCTCATTTCTGGGTAACGGGACTGCCATGGCTAAGGAATAACATTAATGGATGGGCTGTGAGAGAGCACCGGCGCTGCACAGTGCTCGCCGTTCCTTCATTGATCCCATTTGTTGAGATCAGCAGTGCACCAAACCAGGCAAAGTTAAGATTTGCTTTGAGGAAAATTGAGTGTTGTTTTTCCCTGAAAGGAGCTGTTCCTGTGAACATTTCTGCCAGTTAGCTTGCTTGGGAGAATATGTGCAGAAATGCAGTACAGAAGTGGTACAAACACAGCTAAATTGAACACATTTACAAATGTAAAAGGCTTGGCTTTATTTAGGCTTGCAAAAGTCTTTGGGGTGAGGACTGGCACTTTGGGTAGATTCATAGCATCTGACATAATAGGTCCCTCAACACGCTGGCCTTCAGGTGCCACTGTGGTCTGGTGGGTTTAATGGTGATGGTGATAATGCTAGTTCCACCCACAGGTTTCCAAGGCAGTGCAGGTACCTTTTATCCTCTCCGGTCCACAGTCAGTCATGCTTGATAACAGTGTGAAAATTGGATTTGTCAACTAGTAATCCCTCAGTGATCGATAATTAGTTGTAATTATGCGCTGTGTAAGTGCTGTGGAGAGAAAATTGAAGTTTGTGGTCAGAGCAGGAAATGAAGAATGGCAGGTACACCCAGCCATTTGGCATAGGAGAAATGCAAGTAAAGAATGGTGAGTTAAACTGCCTTTTATAGCTGGGCCACGTCACAGCTATAGGGGCAGTAGTGTTCAGGCTGAGCTTGCTGATCCGAAAGCATCATAAGTGGACAGTGAGGAGGTTTGCTTTTTATTTGCAGTCTTCCAAAAATGCATCCAGTCTAAAATGTCATGAACAAGCTCTTATTTGTGAGGAAGTATCCTTTGAAACTTCTACTGTGTTTATAAAGATCCTTCCCCACCCTGGTTTACATTATTGTCCAAATACCTGTGCTAGGAGAAACTGAAGTCACTGCTTTAGTGTTCACTCATGGGACTATGCCATCCTTTTGCACTCTCTCTGAAATGTGCAAGCCCAGACACGTGGTTTGGTTTTGGATGGAGGAGGAAAGACCTTTGTTTGCTTCTCTTTGCTTTGTTCTCTGCTCCGAAGAGCACAACGGACCATGTTTCCAGATGGGCAGAGATATTATTCCATCTGTTTCTGTGGAGGCTCTGAAAATCCAGTTGTGTATGTCCTGGGATTTCTGTACAGGCTTTGCAGTTAAATCAGTGAGGTTCTTCTCAGTCAAGGAGCCAGAGAGGGTCTTTGTTTCTTTATCTATATACCCAGGGGTTATTTCCACTACCTCATATGTCTGATTGTCATTCTCTAAATAGACATGCAAAACGAAACTGTTTAACTGCAGGAGGTGGGAGTGAAATAGCTGGAGTAGACCTATTACCCAGTGGTATGTGAGAAAGAGCCAGCAAAATTTATGGTTTCTGAAGGAGTGGTGTATTTTTAAGCTTGTTGTATTCCTACTCTTCACAGCCAAGATTAGCAGCTTGTTGACAGCTCCATGATATATTTGCTGTCACCTGGCTGGAGTCCGAAGCAAGTGATAAATTTTTAGTTTGACTGAGCTCGTGTGACATGCAATGACAGATATATTTTTGTTACTACAAGTATGTAGCATGTCCTGTGGTTGGGGATTTTGGTGCTATTCTTGATGTGGCCTTGAGTGATTTGCTTGCTTTCCTTGTGCTTCTGTTTCACCGTCCAAGAAAAGATGGAGAAAACGACACAGTCCTCATTTGCTGTGATGGCTCATTCTTTTTCTGTGTTGCTGGAGCCTGGCTCATATCATTCTCACTGAGTTCAGTAGAGACTGGCTGCTGGCAGGAGGCAGTTGGTGCTTTACAATAAAGAACCCAGCATTACCAGTTGCTGAGTGTCATGGATCCTATGTATATGTCACATGAACTTACATTCAAAAACTTGGGTTTGGAGTGATAATACTACATTCTGGGAAGATTCTCCTCCCAGAATACACATTCAGTATGGGAGGAGGGACAGTGTGAATCAATTTTGTCTTCATGTGACTTGGAGGAACTGAATGTGCAGATTTTGCCATGCATATAAGACTGTAGTGCTATATATTGGTGAACTCTATTCAAATGAAGAAGAAAGATAAATGATAGTTTATTGGATTCCTTCATCTTCCTAGTGTCGGGTGTCTAAATTTATCTCAACAAAGTGGAATCCGTCTTCTCCAGGCCTTCTAAAAGGTCTCACATACATCAGTGTTAATAGGATGTAGCTGTATTCAAGCTGGTGTTCTGCTGCTTGAGAAAAATATGATTGAGGCAAACTGGCTTTGCTGGCAGTGGAAGAAGGAAGAGAAGTCCAGTGTTAGACCCCAAATCAGGAGCTTCTGTGTGCTGGGGAGCTGGAGCTGGCCCCAGACTGTGCTGGAGACAATGCCATCTGTGGCAGGTCAGTGAGGGAAGTGGTGACACAAGCAACATTCAGAACCACTGCAAAGTACAGCTGAGTATTGGGAGGTCTGTTTAGGCCTAGAACTTGTCTTCACTTGTGACAGCAGCTTTTATCAGCTTGAAAAACAGGAAGTTTGAAAAGCAAGTAATTATTTTATTCCCTGGAATAGGAACATTGAGTTTTCTTACTGAAGACTATTTGGAAACGTTTGCACACTAACTACTTCAGTTCTTCACCTGAAGGATAAAAGCAGCAGTTTCCAAGCAGGGTAATACACGTCTGTTTGATGTGACTGCTGGGAGGAAGCAAAGAGAGAAAAGAAATTCTCTGAGGAGGCTGCTGAGTCTGACAGGGAGGAGAATGGACAGAAATGCCACACTGCAGCACAAAGGCATTGGAAAGGAATTTGACTTGTGGGTGCAGCATGGGGACTGTGGGAAGCTGGGAAGCAGTTCCTTCCCTTCAGTCACCCATAGAAGCAGGGTTCTGCTCCTGAGGGTATCCACAGCATATGTGTTGCAAATGGATTCATGCGGAGCCCCATTAGCTTGTGCTGTGTACTTTCTGTGGCTGGCATGCCACGGGGGAACTTGGCAAAGGTTTGCTTCAGTGGAAAATAGTGCTCTATAAGGGGATTTTACAGTACATGCACATGCAGACTCCCTGGATCAGGCCTGATTAATGGATTTGGCCAGAAAACCGAAGGGAGCAGCCAGTTTGGGAAGTGACACTGCTGTCCATGCGGGAGCATCTGTGCCCTCCAAACTGCCAAGGAGGGAGCAGCAGTCTTATGGAGTGGGTAAAATAAGAAGCTACACACATATATAGTAGATATATGTGTAAAAGAGGAAAGCCCCCACCTCTACTGGATCATGTATTCCT
>NW_009945308.1:43351-58860 GCF_000696875.1 Nestor notabilis
CTGGAGAAAGGTTCCAACTGTATCTAGAAATGGGTCTTTCTGACTTTGAGAGCAGTTTAATGGTAGAACATAGCAAATGAAAAATGTCAATGTAAGTAAAATGCATACTTTAAACTTCATGTTGTATGGATTTAGACTTCCTAGTCAGTTTTCTGAGGTTTTAAACCCTGGATGCTTCCAGAGAGCAAGAGATTTGGTGCCAAAAGTCCATCCTGTTAGATGGCCTATGCCATTTTTACATACCTTGGGATACAGGAATTAATAGATGACATGGATTAATATTGTTTCTTTCAAGTATAGGTGATCAAGGCAAATATATTTGAAACAAAGGAAGTATCTATGTCAATATACTGAGTTTACTTTGAAACAGCTTAGTTGCGTATGTAAATTATTTTGCTTTTGTGTTGCAAAAATGGAATTGGAGAAGACCAGAAGAGGACAGAGAAGCACAATTAGCTTAAAACCACAAATCTTGGGTGCTGGAGACTGAGAAGCACCAAGAGATAGGGAAGCTGGCTCTTTCAATATCAAGGAAATTTTTTGCTTTCGTGCAGGCAGAGCAAGGAATTAAGCCTGGGCAAAAAGCTCAAGGGTTGTGCCTGTTCAGCAGCACCTTGAGAGGTGCCACATGTGGAGCTGACATCCTCTGTCTTGTTTTAGTGTAGCTGTGCTTCATGGGATGATGAGAGGCACATGTCCAGCCCAGAACCATCTCTTGTTGATTCTGTCTCCATGGCAGTTCTCTGCTGCTTGCTTCTCGCTCAGCTACCCACATCCCTTCCTCCAACGAGGGTAGAGACACTTTCTGAAGCACCTCCAAAACTCTGATATGCTTAAACATCAAAATTGGAAGGTGTACCTCTCTTGCTACAGAGTCATGGTGATCACTTGCCTTAGGGGGGAGAGCATATGTACAGCAAATGGACACTTACATAACCCTGTTAGCTTACACCATATGATTTCAACTGTTGGTTTGCCACAGGGAGTTGGAGAAGGAGAATTAGGTAATTTAAATAGAAGGATGACATCCTCCAAAAGAGCAGCGTTCAGCACATACTGCTGGCTGGCCTCCTGGTTCAGAGCCGATAAGCAGATTTGGCCTGACTCCTGTTGCAGCATTGTACGATGGCACCGGCATAGCAGAGAAATCGGCAATATCAGCAGAGGTGGATGCTGTGGATGCGATTCCTGCCATCCACTGCCTGGGGCTTTGGCTGCAGAAGCCTCCCTCTCCATGGCAGAAACCTAGGGCCAAATTAATTGTGATTAATTTTGATTACAGACCATTCCCTTTGAAGAGACTCTTGAGATGAATTTGTCCCATGCGTGCTTTAAAGGGAAAGTTGCTCAGAAGTGCTTCTGCTAATGCATCCTCCAGGTTTATTTCAATATCCGTTTCCTTTCTTTCAGCAATTGGTTCCTGGTAGAACTGCAGACACTTTGCATTAGTTCCCTGCAGGGCTTCTATGCCATATTTTTAGGCTTTTGAGTGGCATTGTGGAAAACATGAAAGCATTATGGTAATGATCAGGGCCAATTCTTGTATTCTTTATGCAGATACCAGTTAGGAAAAAATAATCTGTGATCCTTAATCATGCAAAAACCCTACTAAGAACTCACTTAAGGGAGGGTTTGAGTGGGGACCTCAAGATTTGGTCACAGTGCATGATGGATTTTAACAACAGGTAGGTAGTGATTAGGTGGAAGAATGTAAGTATAAATGGTTGAAGTGCTGGAACAAAAAAGAAGTTAATAGTATTGTCTGTTCAGCGCTGCAAGGAGCTATTGCACATTACTACATTTAAAGAAAAGGAAAGTACAATGAATGCACTTTTAAGCCAGTTCCTCCCACTGTTCTTTTCACTGGGTTGTGAATATTTGGTGGGACTGACTGAAGGCTTTGTCTGGTCTAGCAGGAGCCTCTCTGCCCCTAATAACAGTGCAGAAGGTATGGCACAAAACCTGCCTTTATTTACTTACTTACAAAAAGGAGTGTTTGCAGAAAGCTATGTTTTGACCCAGGCTTTAAGAAAAGCCACCTCTGTTTCACTCCTTGGGGTCTTCTGAAAGCTCGTGTGATGAGATTCACTTCTCTCCACAAACTAACTGCCAAATGCCTTTGAAATGGAAGATTTATGATTGAAATGGGCATCTGGAGCTTCCAGCTGCTGGCGACCGTATGGCAAAACAATTGCAACGTTTGCAATCACTTTGTAGAAGCTACTTATCTAACAATCAGGACAGCTTTAAATATTTATTTGAAATGGGTTGGTTTTAAGTATTGAAGAGAACTGCTTTTTCCCCTCGCTGTATAATTAAAGCCGGGTGAAGGCAGCCAGATAGCCTCTTTACCCATGTCATGAATGCTGAAGGTACGTCATTTCTGGGCCTTACAGGTCTCTGCAGAGAAGGAAGGGAATTTGGAAATGTTAAGGTGTATTCGAAAGCTCTATCTAGAAGACTTTTCTAAGTGAATGTGAAGATTTTGGACGAGGGACTAGAAGCAGAGGAAAACTCAGCAGACTTTTCCCATTCATAGGCAGAGCGTGACAGCAGCAGGAAGCAGCCCAGTGCGTGGCAGGCAGCAAGCCCCAAGGCTGGGGCACTGGCCAAGGGCTCAAACTTGGACCGAGTCAACTTTCCTTGAAATCTTTCCTGATTTTCAGCTAAGGTAGACACTGACCTGCAGCTCTGTTACCTCCTGTGCTGTCTGTTCACCCTCGAGCTCTGTGGTTGGTTAGTTTGTACTCGAGACTTTTTGGTGGGTGGAAGGAGTGAAGGAGAGCTTTGCCCCTCATTTGAGCTCCTCTTACACAGCTTGTTCGTGAGCCTCCAGCAATGCTCTCTTTGACTCTATAACTGTATGTCTCAAATGCAGGACTTCGGAGAAAAAGTCTTGCGCAGCTGTTGGGGCAGTAGCAGCCAACTGCAATGTCATAGGTGGATGGCAACTGGGAAGAGAGGGGCTATCCATCTCTGTGTCCCAGGAAGGCCTGCACATAGGTACGGAGGCTCTTTGGTGCAGAAAGTCCTCTCTCCAAACAGCGAATGTGATTTTGAAAGTTATCCTTGTAAGTCCTTCTGACAACTGTTCCTATTAGGAACTCAATCAGTACAGCATTGTGAATTCAGTCAAGTTTTCCCTTGACACATTATGAATGTATTAAGTGATGAAATGTCAGTCAATCAAAGCAAATTTGCACTTATTCCAGAAAGAAATCTGAATATGTAACTGCTGAGTGGTGATTAGGTGAGCAGAGATTTTCACAGTCCTTTGGCTGGATAATGGACATCCTGAGTAGTTGGGTTGACCTCCCAGCTAATGTAGTTGTAATCGTGATATAGCCAAATTGTTTCTCATTTCTAACCAAGTTTGAGTCCCAGTGTTTCTGACTGGTTGATCCTGAATGATTTAACCTAATAAAGGTCCTGTCTATCATATTTCCAAGTATTTTTTGCAGAATTCTCTTCCCGAGCTATAGAAGGTGCTCAGGGATGAAAAGGGGGCCTCTTGGCATCCAGCAGATCTCTTATTGTTTAAGCAAACTGCCTCTTGTCTCGAGTCACCTTGAAGAAAATAGGTTTTTCAGTAAACAAAAGAGAAAGTCTGCTTAGTGCATTTTTGGTTTTGATTAGGACTGTCATTTCTAGCAGGCTCAGCCACTAATCTGCCTGATGTGGAAATGGTGCCTTTGGAGAGGCTGCAGCCCCAAATTAATTCCTGCAAATGTATTCATTCTTTGAAAAAACCTGACTAAGGATTTGAAATCTGGAAGCGCTGAGGCTGTTGGGAAGCTTTCTGGTTCAGGAAGAAAGAGTGGAGATGCGCATATGTTGGATGGGGTCAGGTTCAGTGCTTTGGGGTGAGCTGTAGCAGGCGGACGTTGCGGCTAAGCTCTTGGTGTGGCCTGCTGTGCCCTGCAGGATCGTGTGCCAGGGTCACAGGTGGGCGCAGACCTGAAACACTGCCTTTCTTCAACCTTCCTAAAGTTCTTTCCTGCCAGGAGATGACAAACCCATTATCCTCTCCATGTGCTGAGGTCTTTTGACTACTGGACCATCAATTAATACACACTGTTGCTTCCCAGCATGTGTTCCCAGGCGAGGCTTTGCTGCTCTTTGTGTTTTGTCACACGTTGGCATTGGTCACTGTGCGAGCCTCTCACAACACGTCGCTTTGCTCAGTGCCACTTGATATTCACAGTGTCAAAACGCAGCTGAAGGCGTTGAGGTCTCCTCCTTGGCTTGAGATTTCCCCACAGTTTTGTTCATGCCAAAGAAAACTTCCATGGAAGGAAGAATCTCAGTATTTGGCTTTATAATCCAAATGCAGCTGACTTTGCTACATACCTAAAGAGGGACTCTGCCTGTGGCAGGGGGTTGAAACTGGATGACCTTAAGGTCCCTTCCAACCCAAACCAGACTGTGATTCTGTGCGAAATGCAGGTGATTTATCTGAGCGAGGGCTGCAGCGCTGTCTCCTTTTAGGGGCTCTTTTCTCCCTCCCCTCCATAGTGCATAATGTGTTCGGAGCTCTCCGAGCCCTTTTCCATAGTGTTGTGATTCATTGGTAATTGTATTGCTTTAAATCTATTGTTTGTTTACTTTTCATAAAAGTCCCCAGCTTCAAAACCTGCTTTTAAACTTTTATTTCCTTCAAGTTTATATTGGTCTACAGAAAAAAGAAATAATCCTATGCCCATTTATTGCCTCTTAGCATCTGCTTCATTATACATTCTATTTTGATACTTATTTATTCCAATAAAGGAATATAAATGTTGAAACATTCTGCAGAAAGCTAAATGAACCACCAGCAGTAAATAGCATTTTTGATCAATTTAATAATTTCTCTTTCCGTTTGTAAATTGATTGTAAATATGCGTCCCATTTGTTACAACATTGGTTGCTTTTTAAAATTATTCTGTAATTGTTTCATACTAGGTGGGCTTGCAGGATTTCATCTGAAATTAACTTATAGCTATAAGCTTAGTGGTATATGTTTTACAGAGAGTAACTCTTCTGTTTATGTAGCATGCCTTGGCTGGCATAGTGCCGATGCATTGACTTGCATGCTTTCTCTAGATGAACGTTTAACTGATTTGTAGGAGTTGAATGCATTTCAGTGTCTGTGCTATTTTATTCCTAAATTTAATAAATTTACATCCCTTTGTTTTGAATCTTGGTCTGCTTTCAGATTGCAATTACCAGGAAGTACAACCTTGATTGTAATGGTACTGCTGAGGCTTCACAATTCTAAGTAGTAAAAAAGAGGGGTAGTATTGGTATTTCTGATAGATGAGCTTTAGACTATAGCTTGAAGGGCTGCTTTTTGAAGCCTGCTGCTGTGCTGACAGGCAGCATTACACCTGAAAATAGTTGTGCCTGAAGTTAATTGAGGATAATAGTTTGACACTGAAGGTTCAAGTCAGGAAGGCAACACCACCAGGGAAGAATGGAGCACTTCCTCAGTGCCACTTAAAATCAAAGGAAGTCATCCATATATTTAGTGGGGTTTCTTATGATTTTTTTTTTTTAATGGTGCCTTTGTAATTTGAGCTCTTCATCAGCAAATCAGATAATTTATGGCCTAACTGTCAGATGAGAAAGCAATCTCAGCCACACTCACATACTGCTTTTGCTTTTAATATCCACAAGCTATTGATGTTAGTAATTGCGAATAAGGTTTTGTATCAGCAATTACTTGCACAGAAGATATTGTCACGTTAATGCCTCGCTACTTGACTCCTGGATAAGGTCAGCTATAGTGATAGTAATTGCTGGAGGAAACAATTATACCCATAATCATACAGGCATCGACAAGCACCACCTTTACAGGAGACTGATCTGAAAGCTGAGCTCTAATTGCTGGTAGTGTTGTAATTGGAAAACAATTGCGATTTTTAGGTGCAAAATTGGGTCTACAAAAGTATAAGGCAGGTTGCTTTGCTTTCACTTCTTCATCACAAGATTCTGCTGTAGAAACAAGCAGAGTCATCCGGTCATGGCAGCTGGCTATGTTTCTCAGTCCTTTAGTCCCAACAGCATCTCCTGTGTGCAGAGCACTGTGAGGATGGGTGACTCTTAGAGGATGGAGAGTTTGATCGATGAATGAATCTTCTCCAACTGTCTCTTTAACTTAAGTACAAGATAACTTTAAGCTCCACTCCCCCTCCTTTCCATACTGAGTCTCAGTGAATGGGACGTCCCCTTAGCTTTAATGAGTCTTTGAATATCTCAGTAGTACAATCAGAAGTACCCTGGAAATAAAGGTTTCGCAGCTCTAGAAGCTGCTCACATGTGCCATGAAGATGAAATAAGGAGGAGTGTAATTAATCTTTCTGTCGTTTTTGAGATGTGTTAAGATCAGACCAGGTAATTTTCTCTGAAGAGCTGGGGAGGAGCTCAGGGGGAAAAGGGCTTGTCTCCAGGAATTAATCTCCTGGTCTCCAGGATTAGCCTTCTGAAATATGTCTGAAAGTGACTGCTGTAGCAGAACAAGGAACATTTGTTCAGTGCATTTTATAAACCATTTCAAATATAGCTAAACTCCCCTCCTACCCCAAATTATTTCTGAATATTGATATGCACGTGATGGGTGATACAAATACTATCTTTTTGGTTTTTCACTCTTTTATCAGCTTTTTCATGGCCTGGGAAATGTATTTTCTATTAGAGTCTACAAGAAGGCTGGGCTGATGAGGTTGCATACAAGGCCTTCTTGATAGCCCTGCTATCAAGCCTGGAGAGGAGAACCATCCTGCCTCCATGTCCCCAGCTGAGGAGGAAATCTACTCCTCTGGACACCCTGGGAGAGGAAGACTCCTGAGGCACAGTTCTTCCCTTCCAGGCACAGGAAAGAAGAGCCACAAAGGCACTTGTTTTACTTGTCCCCTTGAAGCAGGAGAGGAGCGGCTGCTGTTTTCCTGCTCAAGCATAACTAGTCATAGTTAGTTTAGCCCTGGGTTATTGGTACTTTGCTATGTCAGATCACAAGAGTATGAGTGTGGATGTGTACGTGTGTATGTTTATTGTAGTTAAGAATTCTGGTGGAAAATCACGTTTGTACCATCCGCATTTCAATCACGGCACTTTTTTGACCAGCCCCAGATTTACAAGCAGATGTTAAGCATCCTTAATGCATGAAGATGATTTTGCCCCCAGATGCCAAACTGTGAGACCATCACATGACACCATGGAGCTGAGTGCACAGCATGTTGCCCCTTGTTAAAATGACTTAACAGCTGATTTCCTTTATTGAAGGTTTGGAATCCCCCTGAAGTGCAGCAGATTCCCTCGCTGAATTAGATCGTTTTTCTGTGGTTAGAGCCCGTATATCAGAACAATTTCAGTATTCACATCCTCTAAACAAGGCTCATTAATTGCAAATTCACAACTAACAGGGGTAGGGACTAGTTAGAATTGAAAAAGAGGAACAGGAATGGGAAGTGCTTAATGCTCAGTGAGCTCTGGTATCTCGCTGTGGGTGTTTTTCACTGAAAACCACTGGATGTGTTATAATGGATTGTAGCTGGTTTTATAGGCAGTTGATTCTGTGTCCCCCAACTGCCCCAGTGGGAAAGCCTGCTTTTACAGAGTTTGTTACTGCTAACACAGTGCATGCTTTGAAGTGTTGAAAGTTTAAGTGACTTTGTGGTAACTATCACCTAGGCAGGGTGTAGTCTTCATGAAACATGAATTGTTTCTTCTCCCACTTTGTTGTTCATGACCTCTTGCAGAGATGAATTTTCATCTAGCTTCTGAGGATTGTAGAGGAGCTTGATGTATAAAGGCTGGTCAAGAAAACAGAGGCTAACCAAAATCAAAACTATGAGAGTGGCTTATTCCTACCCTCAGAAGCGCTGTGTGATATCTTCTTGTCTTACTGGAATTCCCCAGGGGCAGTGCTAAGTGTTGGAGCCTGCTGTGCTACTGCTTGTAAGCATCAGCTCCTGTTAAAGGACTGCTTTTAGTCTTTCACCCTTGAACCTGCCAGCTAATGAATAAATGTTGTCTGCCCCCAAACTACTGAAGCAGCTCATTTAACAAGGATGTTGGGACTGAACCATGGTGGAGGGATCTGCCATCCATACAGGGGGAATGATGGTACTGTAGGTAAAACCGGAACAGAGCAGACCTGGTGGCAATCAGGCCAGTTGTAGGAAAGGCAAAATGCTGAAGGGTAGAGGAAGGTTTAGTACTAGTGTTAGGAAGGAATGTGAAAGCCACAGGGGGAATGATCCTATCAACTCTACTGATTTAGGAAGTGAATTGACCCCCTATACTGCAGTATAGACCAAATAGGAGCACCTTCATGTGCCATAGTTGCCTCCAATTTTTGATTATGGCCTTTAGTCCTGTTATTTCCCCAACCTTTGTTACATGCACAGTGCCAGGACCTAAGTCTTTGTTAGAGATTAATGATCTGGAAATGGTTTTGGCTCCCTGAAATCTGTAAAGTTGCCTTTCACTCTGGTTTATTGCTGTGCTGGACTTATCTGCCCATGTACTATATCATGTTTGAATCCATCCTGAAGCAGGCTGCTGTCTGTGCCTTGTCTTCAGCCCTGCAAGCACTAGAGTTTAATTTAAAAATCACTGCAAGGATTAAAGAATCCTTTCCTAATCCTGCTGGCCCTGGGTGAGTAATTTCCTTTGACAGGCAAGTAAAATGCCATTAGTTTCTTGCATTACCATCAATCACTGTGGTAAATGGCAAGCAATTTCTGTGTGGTGGCTGGTAAATTTTCCTGACAGCTTTGCAAGGCTGGATAAGCTTTCTGAGCCACGGCAGCACTCTGAGCAACAGACTTTGGAGGGCTTAATCTTCCTGACCTCTTTGCCCATCTCGGGCTCTGGGCCTGCCGGGGTCTGTCTGTCAGGCACCAGCTTGCAGAATGATATTTTGGCCAGGGTGTCTAGAGGGGAAAAGCTGTCTCCTCGTCTTCCTGGTGAGAAATGTTGCAGGCAACTCTAACAGACAGAGCTTTGACACCGTCCATTTGTGGGACTTTCTCTGGATTTCGTTGCAGTACATGATGGACCCAGCCAGTGTCTGCTGCACACCCTTTATCAGCTGTGCTTGGAGGAGGGACAAAGCTTGGGACTTGCAAAAATCCTTGCCAAATCTGCTGAGATCCAAAGGGGGACTCAAAGAGTCACTGGTGAAAGCTCCATCTACCTGCAGAGAGTCTTCAGAAAGCTGAGAAGCACCACCCAAGGACACCGAACTGGGGCTGTCAGAGTCTGTTGGGACAGTGGCCTAAAGGGCTGACTAGGGCTGTCTGAGCACCAGAGTGGGATAATTTTGTTCTGAAGTGCAGACTCTCGAGGAGAATCTAGGAAAGTTGTCTGCAGCTGGAAGAAAAATAATCTTATTGTAGAAAGCAGAATGGGAAAAAATAACAACCAGGGGAAAGAGGTCTTTGATGTTTTATCCCAGCTGGAGGGCTGGTTCTCATCAGAACTCACACATTATTAGCCTGCTTGGTGGTCACTGGTGCCTGGAGTACAAACCACATCATTGTAATGCTCACTGAGGTTTTCACTAACAGCAAAAAAAAAGCTTTTCTGCTGTAATAGATGGTGCCACCTTTTCATGAAAAGTACTGGTCTGAGCTCTACTGGAAATTGAATTCTATCTTGTGGAAAGGGAGATTATTTCCTAAGGTTTCCTTATTCACCATCCTAGCACATAGTGCTCAAGGTAAAGGTGCACTCCAAGATGATTGATTGGCAAGCGCAGGGGACCACTGTTCCATGTGACAGGGATATAAAGAACGATAGTTGTATTTTTTGACAGTGAAGGGGAAATGGCATTACCAGCGATATTCAGCAATGTACTCTGCAGCCCCCGTTAGCTCTGCATATTTTATGGCATCCATTTTCTTTCTTCGATTAAACAACATAAAACCTCATAAAATAATCCAATAAAAACAACAACTACGAGTAGTGCAGGCAAAGTTCTTGTGGCTCTGTGCTTTTTTCCCCCCTCTTGCCTCTAACTCCATCTGTTGTGCTCCTTGCCACAGCCTGGGCCGAGTTCCTGATAACAGCCTTTTCTGTGCTGCTTTTTTATGCAGAGTACTGAGCAAGTGTGGAAAAATAGATGATAGATCCCATAAAGATCACTTCATGCTGTTAAGCACTTGTTGGATGTGCCAAGGGTTGGGACTGATCTCCGGTGACACGAGGGGTTTATGCAGGTTTCAAAAATCTGCTCTTTTTAATGTTCTTTTTGATTTTTTTTCTACTGGTGCAGTTTCAAGCAACCTTTTAGGTAAAGATGACCATTACTGCTTTTAGCCTCATCTCCTAAGAGGAGGAGACATGTCAACATGTTGGCCCGTCAGCCTCACTGCTGGTCTCCTCCCTTGCACTTTTTAGACCATCAAAAGATGTATATTAGCTGTGTGAAAGTCAAGGTGAGACCCCATTCAGTGCATACAAACCGCCTCTGTTACGTACTTTTTTGGCCAGATTACACACACCGTCTCAAGAGTAGCCACAGACTGGCTACCACTGGCCTCTTCGGTATCTGACAGTCAGGGGATTTGCAGTCACAACCTGCCCTGAGCCCAGGGGATCATGCCACAAACAGTCCAATGAATACAACAAACTGTGGTTGACTGTAGTACTCAGCAGCAACCCAGGAAAGTTTTTCTGATCTTAAGTCAAACACATTGATAGCTGGTAAAAGATAACAAAATGATATCAGTCTGAATTGTATTTACCAAACTTTTTTCCTTACAGGAAAAAATTTCCAAGGTGGTGAGCAAATTTAGCCACAGTGATGGACTATTTTAAATGCTGTAAGTCCCCATCCAGTGTTGTCCAAGACAATACTGTGGAGCTCATTATCTAGTTTTGCAGGAAGAGGGATGGAAAGATTGTACTTTGTTGTTGTTTAGGTACTCCCGAAACCATGACCTTCAGGGCTTTGTTTGCTTGCAGAGGTAGAAAAATGACACCTTTATAAAAACTCTTGTGTCTCACAGGAGGCCTGAACTCTATTCAGGCTGCAAACATTTTTGCAGGGCTGATTTCTGAAAGGAGCCTTTCAATAAAAGGAAACCTGTAAGTGTCTTTGTCTTTGCAGGAGGAAACCTCTGACTTCCTTTGATTTTTTCATTATAGTTTTCAAAGCTGTGTTTCTGCATGATTGCAAGAATTCCAAGTTCAAATACTTTGGACACCTTCAGACATGGTAATGCGTATTGTCCTGTACTTCTAGGCTTTAAGGAAGAGTTTCATCTGTTATAGCACTGCATTGGTTTCAAGGTAAAGGACATAGTCTGAGTGTTTTAGATCTTTCAGAGAAAGGTTGAAGAGACTGAGCGGGCTTTGATTTTTGTTCTGTAGACATGTGTTACAGAAAACTACTCCAGCATTTTACCTCTTCTCTCCATGGAGAAAGCACACCACAGATTGTTGTGTTGGAGAAAAGAGGGCACATAGTTCAACTCTTGGAGATGTCTAAGGGCTCATGACAGCAGGCACTGGAGCTCTTTGAATAACGATCAACACATCATAACTCAGTTAAGTGAACGGAGGCAGTGGAATAAAGGAAAATCTCTCCTCTTTCAGGGGAGGCAGAGGTGTGAGCTGGTGGTGCATCCTAATGAGATAGGGATGTTAGGAGTTGTGTGGTAGCAAGAGGATTGTTTAGACTTGGAAGACCTGCTTTCTCCTTTTGATCAATAGTAATAATGGTTAGTTCGTATTTATTGGATACTTTGGAAGCATAATGTGTCAAGGAATTGTGGATTTATTTGCAAATTATGGGCAATGTTTCCGGCCCTCCAGGCAGAGGACAGAGGATCTGCCTCCCTGTGCTGGAACTCACTGGAGCCCTGCTAGTGGGTTAGCAGGGTCAGCAACCCAATCATCAGGCTTATGCTGCTGGTGTGGAGAGTTTGCTGGAATTTAAGAGCTTTCCGCACAATCTAGAGCCACATTTGCTTACAGTATAATTAAAGTAATTTGTATGTCAAAGGCACAACAGTGTATTGAGGTGGGGTCAAATAAATTTTGGCATTTAGTTTTATTAAGAAAATCTCAATCGCTGCAGAACACTGGCCTGAAGGTTTAAATACCTACTAGGAAATCGCAGAAATATAATGAAATACAGTATCTGGACACTTCTTAAGTATACAAATGGACAGTGTCTCCATAGAAATAGTTGGGGTTTTTTTTCCTCCATGTATGAATATCCCCGCAAAGGTGAGGAAACATCCTTATTCCTATTTTGAAGCTGCCCAGACAGTTAAATGGTTAATAAAGTGTCTTGAGTTGATAGAATCGGACTTGATGTCTCCTGCCCCAGTGCCTGGCAACCCTTTTTCTCCCAGAGGGACAAAATTCCGCTGTTGATATATTTCAAAGAAAACAGTGTTCACTGTGGGAGATGGCATTTTCATCTCCTATTACATAAAGACTTAGAATCTCTCAGGTTTCCATAGCAGTGTTGGAAAGCCATATGAACGAGGTCTGGTTTGTGACAGGAATATATAAGAATAAAAATTAATAGCTTTAATTTCAAGCCAGTTAGAATGTCTTACTGCTGTTTTTTTAAGCTCTGTTTGCTTACCTAAGTGTGAGAGAGAACAGATTGAGAAATGGAGTTTCTGCTGAAATATGATGACATCTTAAAATGTCTTTGAATTTTTTGTTGGATATGGAAATACAACATGTTAGACTGCTTTGAAGATGTTTATGTAATCTTTGCTGATTGTATTATCACAGCCTTTTAGCTAGAGGTTTCTGTGACCCCCACCCTTACGAAAGTGGACACCTCTTTCTCTGACCTTGCTTCACAGGTGTGAAATTTAGCTTCTTAATATTAAGCAGTTGCTACAATATTCATCAATCTCTTGTGGTTTAGACCAGCTGATGGTGGATCCTAAAATGTGTAGACATTCCTAGGAAAAATGGTGGGCTCTTAGGGAAAATCTGCTGCTCATTTTAGAGAAGTTACATACTCTGAAAAGGAGGAGGGAGAATTTTGATAAAATACTTCCCCCTCCCCCCCATCATGATCTCCTGTTTTTACTGCTGCCTTATTTTGAAGCTTCTGTAAAAGCTTCCTCAAAATCATAAACCACCATACTCAAGGGAAGGTTGTGTTAATTTGTCTTCCCTAATAGTTAATTTATCACATGGAAAGCACTTTACTGTCAGAATTCAAATTAAAATCCTGTTTACTCTTTTCATTATTCAAAATCCAATATGCTGCTGAGCTGGATGCTTGGCGTATTTTGAAACATTTGATGGGCTGAAAAAAATAGGTTGATGGCTTCACCTTTTCGGTTAGAAGAGCTGTAATTGTATCATCCTGAATCTTTAGCATTGATCCCCTCCACTATTTCAAAGGGTTTTCTGTTCTCTGAGGTTCTGGTCTTGTCTCATGGTAGCCACCATGTCTCTTGAGCAGTGCTGTTCCTGGCTTGTGCTGTGCTGGTCACTACCTGTTTTCTCTGCTTTGTCCTACCGGGTGTTTTGGCTTTGACTTTCTTCCTTGAGTGCATGCTGGATATTGTGTCAGTATATATATGTCAGAGATATCCTGACAGTAATAACTGCTTTCATAGAAACTGCATCCCCAAATGCTTGACAGGGTTAAATAAGACAGCCAGAGAAGGTTGTATAAAAATAACAGATGCAGAGGGAAAATGAGGTGAATGAGAGAGAGGGAAAGGCATATTTCCCGATACTGTGTAGGGGTGGGAGAGTGCTGAGGTCAGGGGATACAGAAAGGGCATTTCCTCAACATGAGGTGGGGCTGAGAAGGCCTTGTCCTGCAGGGAGGGGAAGAGCACAGCATATCCGTGTCTTGTTTTGAGAACGAATTTGGGCCAGTTACACATTGGACTTGCAATGAAGGACTGCAGTCACTGCAGTGGTTTTTAGCATGGATGAAAGGTAGAGGTCAAATCTTAAGCAAAACTCCAGCTGACTCTGAAAGTTGCTGTCACTAAGTACTGAACTGTCTTTATCCCCAAGGGCAAGCATGCTTTTGTTTTTTTTATCCCACCTTGAGTTCCCACCTTATTTCACTGGTAATGCCTATTACCATGGGCTGTATACCAAGGCCATGTTGAGTTTTTTACCTGCCAGTACCATTAGTCAAACCCTTTTACTTAGGGTTTCCTTTGTTTGATGCATTGCAGCTGCCCTCTGTTCCACATTGCTATCTGCCTGCTGTCTACCTACACCTCTCCACAGGGCTTTGCAGGCTGCTTGTTTTAGTTTGCATCACATTATTTGTGCTTGTGACCTTTTGGAGAGGACTTGGATCTTCACGGGATCTTTGTGTATTTTGATGTGTATTTTACATACTTTGATAGCTTTACTTATAGTGACATTAACGTGGAACTGTGGAAACAAACACAACTGACCTAGTGTTCCCATTTTAAGGAGAATATGATGGGGAAGTAGTTGGAACATAAATCTGTGACAGGTCTTTTAAAATATAAAAGAACAAAGAAGTAAAGTTCTTGGGAATAATACTTTAGAAAGTAAACACTTGCTTGGCTGCTGAAGATTTAGGACCTGATCCTCTGTGTTGCTGTAAATCTGACTTCTATAAGAGGTGAGGCTGTGCAGGATGATTATCTGCTTGGTAGGGCATTCTCATTTCACACTTTACCCACAGGCTGCTCTTGCCTGGCCAGCACAGGGGACACTGTCTGTTACTAGTGGGTCTGAAGTAGGAACAGGAGAGGTGGGTGGGTTTGTAGTGCAGATGCCAAAACACTCCCTGGGAGCTCTAGGGATATTTCCTGGTTCTGCCATGTGTTTTCTGGATGAGTTTGCATCACCTCATTTTTGTCAGATTTCTGGATTACCCACAGAAAATTTTGGCCAGGAAGCTTAGGAGGACACAAAAGAAGAGGGATGGTGCCTCTCTTGGGGGAGCTCTGGTCCTATTTCAGCCTTCCATCTGCTGTACCAGTGATTCCCACATGGCTTTGCTTTCGTATGCTCACATCAATGAACTCCTGACTGCCTATGCCTGCCTCCCAAATTGCATGGAATGCACTTGGATGTGGCAGCTGTGAATCGCATACCCTCTTCTCCTCCTATCTCCCACCAAACTCCACTTGCCTCCTCCCCCTATACAGTGATGCTTCTATTCCTTCCTATATAGAAACACTGCCCATCTCATGCCCCCAAAGTCCCCAGATGTTACATCTGAATTCAGTGATTATTTTGATTTATAATGCTCTGCCTAATGTATCTTAAACCACACGTATTTTAAGTAGAAACTCCCCAGGGTCCTCATTCAGAACTAATTGCTTGCTGTTTGTGCAATTCTTCAAATATGTAAAATGATCTGTGAGGGCTTGGAATTACTCAGCTCTGCTCAGCTTTGGTCTCAACGCAGGGTAGGGGTGTCTGGCTGAAGTGTGAGCCTGGGAATCGGGATGTATCCACCCTCATTCTAGCTCTGCAGAGACAGTGTAATTTTAGGCAATTTAACTACCTTGGCCTTCAGCCTGGATTTCCTGTAG
>NW_009945308.1:58891-76925 GCF_000696875.1 Nestor notabilis
AGGGAAAGGAGAATGATTTTATTTTTAATTGGGCTAAAAATGCGTGTTGAAGGGCTGACGACTGAAATGGTTGGAAATGGCAAATGAAATTTATTATCGTAACCATTATTATTAGTACGTCATTGGGAGTGCATTTAGCTCACATCATGTTTTCCCCCATAATGGGATGGGGGGAGATAAGAGGATTTCTAAAATAGCTCTGAAAAAGTCTTTTTTTCCTCATCACTTTGAGCATTTTCCATCTGCTGTGAGCGCATTCCCGTTTTATTTCCTAAATAATCTTCTCCTTCTGTTTCTATTTTAAAGTTCCTTTTGCCAAGTTTTCACTTCCCAATTACCACTGCTGGGAGTGTTGCTGGGGGGTGTTGCAAGCAAGCATTTACCTTGCAGATTATGCACTTAACTGACTGGGAGGTGGTGGAAGTCCCTGCACCACTTCTGTTGAGTGCTTGGCTGTTCAAACCCCTCTTGTAGCCCTTAAGTTGCTTTCAGCCCTGGTCATTACTTGTACCTTCTCCTTTCCTTCTGTTGTAGTAACTGAGAGAAGAGGTTTAGCACAGCTGAATTCATGGGGTCGCATGCACTTAAGGCTGGGATTGTGTTTTAAGACCGTTCTGGTTTTTCCAAGTTGGCAGGCTGGAGATGATTCTGCTTGCCTGCTCCATTCAGTCCATCATGTTTCCGTCTTTATATTCTGCAGTAAATGGAGGACACACTGTTCGGGGGAAGAAACACTGCCAGGGATACCAAATGTATTCTGCAGTCTATATTGAAAGCAGCTTCCTCTATTCTGCCTTTACAGCTGGAGAAGAGGGCTAAATTCACTCATGAAGCAGTTGTTTCATTGATTCCTTGTTCTGGAGAGCTTTGACACCCCTCTTCTTGTCCCCCAGCTTCCTCCTCTTAAGATCTTATGGGCATAAATGTCATGAGAGGCAGTGCTGGAGGGCATCATGTTTCTGTTGGACCTCCTCCACCCCTGAGGAAGAGAGTATCAGGAATGAACAGTGATTTGTGGTAGAGGCTGGATAGAGGCTGGAACGTTGGGGGCCCTGTTGTAGGCTAATGTCTGGTGAGCTCATTCAGTATTCCTCGGTCTCATTCACAGCTCTGCTAATTATGTTATCAGAATGCCATGTAAGTTGTAATGTTTTAAAGGCAGGCAAATGCTTTTTAACAGGACAGTTTTCTGTCTGAAACTTCTGCTTTTCAGAAAGGATGTATTTCATGGAAATGAAATGTCAGTTTTGCCAACTTTCCCATTGGCTCTTATGTTGTGTTCCTTTAAAAACTAAATTCAAAAATTCACAGTTGTCTTTATAAAAAGGCATTGAGCCATCTGAGTGGTAACAGTTACGTCTTGGGTCATGCTCCTGTGAAATACTTCAATAGGTCATTTCTGTGTTTTCAAGCCCAGAGGTGGCAGAATTTTTGTCAGCGGGTAAAAAGGACACACTGTTCAGGGGAAGGACAGGTAAAAAGGACATCAGACTTTTCTCAAGAAGTTGTATTTATCCTTACAGCTCCCTTTGAGTTGGAAGAGCAGCACTTTCCAGTATTTTATGTGAAGGGAAGGGAGGTATAAGAAAACTAAATGATCCACCCAAACTTACAGTTGAAGCCTGGCACAGAGCAGGGCAATAAACCCAGTGCCTGGGCTCGCACACTGACCGTTATAGAGTCATAGAATGGTTTTGGTTGGAAAGGACCTTAAGATCATCTAGTTCCAACCGCCCCCTGCCATGGGCAGGGACACCACACACTAAACCATGTCACCCAAGGCTCTGTCCAACCTGGCTTTGAACACTGCCAGGGATGGACCATTCACAACTTCCTTGGGTAACCTATTCCAGTGCCTCACCACCCTCACTGTGAAGAACTTCCTCCTTATATCTAACCTGAACTTCCCCTGTTTAAGTTTGAAGCCATCACCCCTTGTCCTACCACTACAGTCCCTAACGGAGAGTCCCTCCCCAGCATCCTTATAGGCCCCCTTCAGATATTGGAAGGCTGCTCTGAGGGCTCCACACAGTCTTTTCTTCTCCAGGCTGCACAGCCCCAACTTTCTCAGCCTATCTTCATACGGGAGGTGCTCCAGCCCTCTAATCATCCTCGTGGCCCTCCTCTGGACTTGCTCCAACAGCTCCATGTCCTTATTATGTTGAGGACACCAGAACTGTACACAGTACTCCAAGTGGGGTCTCACGAGAGCAGAGTAGAGGGGCAGGATCACCTCCTTCGACTTGCTGGTCACGCTTCTTTTGATGCAGCCCAGGATATGGTTGGTTTCTGGGCTGCAAGCGCACGCTGAAGCTGGCTCATGTCAAGCTTCTCATCAACCAACACCCTCAAGTCCTTCTCCAGCCTTTCTCCATGTCAGCTTGGGTAGGAATTTCTTACTCTTTTGCAAAGCCTCCATCCCCAATACTTACAATAATTTTTGTGCCTGTATAGTTTGGGGGCAGATTTAAAGATATGAATCACTTATCTGAAGAACAGTAGGCTCAAACCACCCATATGTAGGCTGGTTTCATTTGAATTTCTTGACTTTTCCTAAGTGAGAAGCTGAATTCAGTTTCTTCCTTCTTTCAACCTTCCTGGCTCTACTGATATCCAAAAATGCAAAATGACATCTTGTCTCAGCCCACCAGAGCAGATGCATTGCAGGGAATTAGACTGGAAATTTTCCTAAAATGCAGTGTTCAGAGACATTTTTGGAAGATGTAGCTGGGGAGCAGAGTATGGATGTTCACTTGGTGCTAACCCAGCAAGACAGGGGATGTGCAGCAAGCAAAACTGTAGGGACAGCCAACAAGACAGCATTGCCAAGAACCAGAGGGACACCTATTAATGGACAGTGCCCTGAAGGAGTAGCCAAGTGGTGAGCCAAGACAGGCATCGAGAGAGCCTCATCTGATGTCCATATTGGCAAAGAGCATCTCATAGCTGTGTTCAGACACAAGAAGAACAGCAAAGCTCCCTGTCTGAGGGAGGTAGGCACAGCTGAGGGGTTGGCCCAAGAGGGAAGCCAGAGTTTTGGGGATGCAGAATGCCTGGAGGAGGTTGGAACAGCTGAGCATGTAGATAGATGTGGATATTTAAAGCTAGTGCATCCTTACCGCTACACTGCATGTGAGGACCACTGGTGAAGGGAAAGAGGAGCAACAGCTTCAGCTTCCGTGAAGAACAAAGCTGCACAGGGGTTCTGTGTGGTGAAAGCCTGCTCAGGTGTCGCATGGAACTGTTCCATGTTGCTTTCCATTCTTGTTGGGGTAAACTGACATGCTAGATTTGGATCAGAGTAGATGAAAAGTAAATGCTGCAGAGTGAAGATATCTGTAGCGTAAAAGCTGTGTAGGAGGAACTTACCAGGCTTCTGACAGATGGAAAAAGGGTGATGAATCCTGGGGAAAATCCAGCTGTCCTCTTGTGTCCCCCCAGCATCCCGTGCCCTTCAATTAACCTTTAATTAATCAAGGCTTTGACTTGGGTGGACAGGCAGGTTGGAGGTTTCCAGACATGTTGGCAAGAAAAAACATGAGAAATTGAGAGGGTCGTGGGGAGGCAAATTTGTTAAACCCCATAATTCTGGCTGGGAAAGAGAACATTTAAAAAGTGCTGGTTGGTTGCTTATTTTTAATTTATTATTTTATTTTTACCAGGTCCCAATGATTTTTTTCAAGTGGGTGACTGAGTGTGATGAGGAAAATTATTGAATCTATTGCTGAAGGCTTAATTCTCTCTCTCATGTACATTACAAGTCAGTCTAAAATGAAGCCATGTAGGTGTCTGGCAGAAATTATTTGGTCCAGTGTAATTACTGCAGAATAAATGAGTGTTCCTCTGAAAGAAAGAGGAGATGATGGGAAAGGGGCACAGAAGCTTTGAGGCACGTTATTTGGAGATATGAATGTCTGTGGAGAAACATGAAGGAGACAATTAGAAAATAGCAAGGAAAATTCTCTCCTTGAAGGGAACATTTCTCATCAGATTGGTTATGCCAGGCGTGAATATGGCCCATCAAATCAGTAAAGCCTTCCAGGCAAGAATAAGGATATCATAAAAGCAGGATGAATTAATTCCTTCTGAGAAGAAAAAAACACCCATTGCGTCTTGAAGTTCCTTTGATCCAAACCCATGAACTCAGATAGAACTTAAAGGAAATTCTTAATAGTGTAACGTGAGCAGCAACTGGCCACGAGGCATCGGGGCAAATCCATCACAATTCACTGTTAAGTAACGCTTCAAGTCTCAGCAGTGCTGTTTCATTCCACCATACAACTAAGAGGTCCCTCTTGGCTTTGCTTTTAATTAATGAAGTCGCAGCAGTGGTGAACATGGCACTACAGCTCTTGCTTTCTGCCTAATTGTTCTCCAGGCATATTTGCAGCACTCCTGTCGAAATCCCAGCCTTGTTTCAGGAGTCAAGCTGCACAAATGAAGTCCCTGCTATTAAAAGCAGTTTGTTTCCTATTCTTTGGCAATCTGTTCCTAACTCTGAGCCCCACTGGAGCATGGACTTTTTTAAGCAAATTATTTTAAAGCTAAAAAATGGTGACATTTGCCAACTACCAAACTGCTTTGAAACTCTAACTGTGCTTAGGAAATCAACGTTTTCCATGTCAGCGTCATATTACTTTCAGATCATGCCCAGTTTGATACATCCCAGTACGATAGCATGATTGTTTTCATCCCTCAGTCCTGGATCTAGGCTAACATACTCCTCTTTCTTTCATGCATTATGGTCTTGGAGCAGTGAAGCACATTTTTTCCAAGCAGCTTGCCCTAACATTAAAAGGCATCCTGCTCCCAAAGGTTTCCAAGCAGGAGGATGTATTTTATATCACAGTGCTCTGAGTCTCCATCTTAAACTGCAGGAAAGACACCACAAATTAAATCAACTTGCACTTAGTCACATCTGTTTCATTTAATTCAAACTAGTGGCACTGAAGCAGAGAGCATTCTTACTCTCTCCACATTGTTCAAGCTGAAAATTAACTGGCTTTGCACATAATGAAACTCATACTTCCTCTCTTTAAAAAGATTGGACCAGTTTTATATTTTTAAAGTAGAGTGACTTAGAGTTGCAACGTATTAGTCTGTTCCTAATGGAAGAGGGAATGCTTCCTCTCATCTTCTTGTTTACCTCTGGATTTATTTGTAGGAGGTCTGTAACTAAAGCAATGCCTGTTGTTCCCCAACAGAATTAGGACAGCCCCAGGTGTGAAGATCCTGGACATCAGAGTCAGTGATGCAGACCAGTGGGGGGTTCAAGAAGAGACAGACAGCGCGAGGACCACTGCCACAGTGACATGTGTGCACAACGACCCGAGCGCGGAGAGCAGGTAAGCCACCACGCGCTGCTGTGCCTTAACCCTTGCTGAAATGCTGTGAGAGACAGAGAATAGCTTCTTTAATGAGTTGTATTGCTCTTTTAATAGCAGTAATTTTTCCTCCTCAGCCTCCTTGGAAGAGCTGTAGGTGATCTGATGGGAGATCTTTTTCCTTTTGTTTCACTTCTGAGCTTTGGAAGTAGATTATCTAATTAAACTGGAGGCAGCCAGCTAATCATAGCTCACATTTGCTTTTCTTGCACCTTCAGGGCAGCAGGAGGATTCCTGTTGCCAAAGAGCCAACAGAAAGACATGGATTAAAATAGAGAAATATGAAGAATAATTAAAAGCAGTATAGGACAATGCTCTCTTCTTTATTTGAAAAGCTATGAAAGTAATTGCTGTGAAACACCTATGAGTCTGTGAACTGTTTCAGGAATGTCTGTTTGTTGTGGTAATGCTCCCACAAGCTGTATCAAATGTAATGAGAAATTTACATTGTTTGTTAGTCAGAATGATGTATTTTACAATACAAGCCATTTCTCTCTGTTGCCATGCAGTTACTCTACACTTAAAGTACAGTGTGCATGAATTTAACTTGAACCTGTATCATAATTAGGAAATTTCTAAACTTTATGTCAGTATTTTTATTTGAGGAGTCTTTTGAATCCATTCTTTTTCTGAAAGCTCCTCTAAGGGAGAAAAGTGGTTGTTAGTAATTGTTTAGACCTAGGAAGATTGCTGCCAGAGGTTTGGAGTACAGAGAGAGTTCCTACTCTGTTTAGTTTCTAAGCTGTATTTGGGGAACAGACGAATCCCATCTAGACCTGCGTACCTGCAATACAAGCGTTGAGGTGAAAGCTATTTAACGCGAGTTTGCTTTTTAGCAGCAGGGATGAATAGGCAGTGCAGAGGTGAGAGTCCTCTTGGATGTGTAAAACAGGCCTGATGGAACAGCGAGCAAAAAGCGCCTGTTTCTCTGCAGTAAAGATGCAGAGTGGAGGCGACTGAGTGGGACGCAGACATTTGCATTGTAAACGCGAGAAGTGAGGGGAGGTGATTCCCTGCTCGGTGTCTCTGGTGAAGTCAAGTGCTACAGAGCTTTCTGGCATGAAATGCCAGGCAAACCTTTCAGTTCATTAGCTGTTTCATGCATTTCCTCCCCATTAAAACAGAAGTGTGGGGGGAGTCCCCTCTTGATTCCTAAGCACGTTTGTCAAAGTTGTAATTCGGAGGTTGTGATGAAGGCAGTTCTAGCCACCTTCCATCATTATTTTGCTGGGGCTTCATGGGCTGCATTTGGCACTCTGTGCTTTGTCTCTGAATCTTTTGGTGAGATTCCCCAGTTCCTCTAAACGGTGTTAAAGAAACCAGCGAGTCCCTTTGGTGGGGTGAGAGCTCAGCCAGCAGAGACCTGGCTGGCGGGGAACCTTCACACCTGTGATGACCTGTGGTGGTTCCATCAGTGACATCTCAGCCTGAATCAGCTCTGGCAGCAGATGCGGGGGTCTGAGCAGCTTCTGCTCTCTGCTGATCATTGCAGTCAGGTTCTTTTTGCTAAAACAACTGCAACCTCTGTTGGTTCAGAGCAGGATGGAAACCCATCAATTTGAAAGTGAAACGCTGAGTTTAAAAGAAGACTTAAGATCATTTGGTGTTAGGGAGGAATCAATTTATTGAACTGAAACAAAGTTTTAAAAGTTAGATAAAAAATAGGATGCACACTGAAAGTTATTGCTTTGTACGTGGTTTCACTAATCCATGAAATTATACCTGTCACAGTAACTTAGTTTTTATTAAAACTGACTTTTGCTTTGTGTTGAACTGTTAAATTGCACAAAAGCAACAGATCTCAAGTTAATTAATACTTTGACCCTTTCCTTTGTGAGATTAGTTTAATATTTTTTGATTAATTAAAGTATGCAAATAGAAGCTGCTGAAAGATTGTCTCCAGATCTGCAAATATTGTAGTGCTTAGAGTAAATATTTAACTTTGATCTTTACTTTAATTTTTTTCTGTTATAATGGTGGCCCTTTTGTTTCTTTTGAAGAATATTAAGTGTTTATGTGGGGATTCTGCTATTTAATTTAGATGAGCAGAGACTCAAACTTGCTTCTGTTAAGGTCAATGTGGCAAAACTGTTGCTAGACCCGATTCATCTGTTCCTCCTTTTAGTAATACAGGGAGCTTTATTAAAGGCAGTTTATGTACCAGTGAGAGTGTGGGATCAATCTCTTTCATTGCAGAGCAGAAGCTATTAGTAAACAGAATTGTATCTACCTCAGGGGACAGTTTTTTCTCTCTTGGAAGTAATTTCAGTTCTGCTGACTCGCCTGTTGTTAGGCGGGTAGTAGAGAAGCATGTAAGTCAGGCCTGAGCCTCTGAACCTGGCTCGTTTTGTCTGTGGAAGAGATGGCTGAGTTTACTATGGTTTTGCAACTTCCCTTGGGCTTTGTGAGGGGCCTCCAAACCTCCCACAGCTCTGGTTGGTTTGGTGAAAGTGAGACACTCCAGCAAGTCACAGCTGCATCCACTGAAATCTGCCTATTCTTGTTGTCCTTAGCTCAGAGAGAGGTCTGTTCTCCACTGCTGTGCACTTGGATTGCTCTTTCCTCCCCAGTATGCAGCTCTGATAAGAGCCACCAGCAGACACTGCCTGCAAGGAGAACAGTAGCTTTGGACTGTGACATGTTCTTAATCCAGTCTCTGTTCCTTTTAGCCAGCGTTATCAGCTGGAGCCTTTTCAAACTCACTTAGTTTTCTAATCTTTTTCCTTCTTCCCTCTGCAATATTATTGTTATCATGAGTTTTTCATCTCCATTTCTCACATTTCCCTATGCCAATTGAGTGTTCATTAAAATGCTTTAAATTAAGACCTTTCCTCCTTTCATGCAGAGTGCATCATGCCTTTTCTGTGCATTACTTAAAAAAAAAAACTTCCTTATCACAGTGTTTCAGGCAGTTTACATTATATTCTATTAAAAATCCATTTTGTCCAAGGTTGTCACAATTCATAGATTAAAGCTTTCCAGAGTGTGTTTTTTTAGGAATACGTTCATAAATTCACCTCTTTAGTAGTCCCAAAAGCTTGTATTTAAAACCTCTTTTTGGACCTGTGGTTGAACAAAAACCATAAAAAGAAGAGATTTATTTTAAATATACACACACAAATATATATGCACACATCTATTCAGATCTCTGTGGAGCTTTGCTTTGCCCTTATTGCTGCCATCTCTGTGGACTTTTCTGGTAGCTCATTGAGCGAGAAGATTGATTGTTGCCATCTGCATTTATTCTCCCTTGTACCCTTTCCTCGGGGCAGAACTCTGTGAATCTCATTTTGGTAAGGTTACTTGAAGCAGCAATGTGTTTTGTTTCAAAAAGACAGCGTTTTCTACTTCAAGCACAAATCCTCTTGCATTATGCCTGCAGCTGGGACCCAGCGCTTCCGTTCCGTAGGAAAGGATCTTGATGGATTTCTGCATTGAGTGCAGAGTGCATCTTGCAAGGAGGGGAGAGAGTCAGGGCTGGTGGGTTTAGATAAAAATGGAATGCTTTCAGCCTCCCGTGTAGAATAGCTGTTTTTGTGAAGGACTGGGATCTTACCCTGTGGTGCAGGCCAGTGTGTTGAATTAGTGCAGAAATTGCTCTTGAAATACAAGGCCAAATCTGGGTTCTACCAGACACAAATCCTGCATGGTTTCCAGAAAACAGATCCTATTTTTGTCAGGACGATTGCCAAAAGATGGATTGAGCCTTGCAGTTCTGTACTTTGCACCTCAGAGTTCTCTGGAAGCATCTGGGGAACATGCCACAAATTAGACTGCAGAAGGACTAGGGCAAGAGGGCTTGAAGAAGTGCCCTGAGAGCATGATCTGTGTTTGGCAAGCTGCAGTACCTCATAACTCAGCACTGATATCCAGAGGAATGGGATTTCAGGAACTTTGCCGGAGTGATTTAGCATTTTATAGGACTAAGTTATTTCAAGTCACTGGTGAGCAGGAGCTGAGTTTCCATGGCTCCACGGTATGACATATTTCATGGTGCTCAGTGTCTCCTTGCTAGAAAGCTGAAGAACAAAAACTTCATGTGACCTGGCCTTTGGCTCAGGGGAGATGAGGTGGGACAAACACAAAACACACCACAGAGTTGCAACTCCTCTTTGAGAGTATCTGAAGAGATCCTTTTCCTTACTCAGGAAAACTGTCATTAAATTGTATTGGATTATTATCAGGTGAGGAAAGTCTGATTTTCTGACAAACTATTACTTTAATCAGAAAGGTAAGATTTATGCTAACTAGCAAAATTAATGACATTGATTCTACCTGCAGTGCTGAGTATAATGTTATTGGGACCAAACTGGTTCTTCTCACTTAGGGATTATTTTATCTCCATGTCTATAATACAGTTTCCATCTCTCAAGATACTCATCACTGCATAAATTAGACTTGCATGAGGGACACTCAGAATGCTAAAGTAGGCAGGGTGAAATCTTCAGAGGGATTTTTTCAAGTGTCCTCAGAAGTATTTTTTCTGTTGCCTGGAGATGTGTATATTGTTAATTGTTGCAGACCAGCTCAGCTGTCTGGCATTTGACATCATCTGTCTTTAAACTTGAATCCAAAAAAATGAAGACTCTATCATGATCATTCAATTTATTTACCATTTTAAGAGGTATTTACAGAATTTAAGTACTTTAAGTGACTTTATACAATTGCAGTTGTACTGCCAGATACATAAATTTCTTTAAATCAGAAAAAGCAGTTATTTCATGTATTTATAGGTATGCAAATAGACTCTCCTATTATGAAATAATTCACTTCTTTATCTATGCCTGGGAATACCCTTTGAACCAGAAATATCACTCAAAAGGAAGATGTAAAGTTGGCTGCCAGTTAAAATATGTGCCTATATTTATTTAAAGTAAATATGTGTTATCGGAGCTGATGATCAACTGAGCAACGATGTATCATTTGGTTTTGTTTTTAGAGCTTTGGGTATGTCTCAGAAATAAGAGCTGAGGTTCTCTCCTCTCCCTCTTCACTTTGACAGACAGCTTTGGCACTCATCTCTGTATTGTGGGAAATATCTTTTTCCCTGCTAAATATTCCAGCCCTCACTTCCCCAAGGGCTATAAGCAAACACTCCACCTGGAAGCCCCCCGGCTGCTATGAGGCTTCCTGGCTGTACTCGGCACTGGCTCTGCCAGATTGAAGCTCGCTCTCACAGCTTTTTGGAGGTGTTTCTGCACTGAATTCCCCACCACTCTGCTCCAGAATGACATACATGGGTCCTCCAGGCTCATATGTCATCTAGAAATGGCAGTGTGCTGCAGAGATTCCTACTGCCTCCAAAATAGAGCCTGCTGTGGTCCTGGTTGTTTGATGAACTGATTTACTGCAGTGACTTGGCCTTCCAGAGGATGCAGTTTGGTTGTATCTGGAGTAACAGGGCGTGCTGAAGCTCGAATGAGGAGTTGGGTTGCTTCAGTAACATAAATAAGCTTATAAAGATGGGTGGCTGCAGCCTGCAGCAGCACATAGCAGTTAACCACACTGGGGAAGGCATCAGGATGTGCAGTGAAACACTTACTGATGTGTTTATTGCCAAAGGAACTTGCTTGGCCTCAGGACACTGAACGTGTAAAGTGCCATCAGCAACAACAGTTGGCTGACAGGAGATCAATTGCATGTGTGGCTTTCCACAAAAGAGCAGTAACTGGTACAGACAGACAGCCGTGCTTGGTCTTATTTTAGGCCCATGCAGAGGCAGTGGGCTGGATGCCATTAAGTTCACATAGTATAAAGTGAATGAGTTAGAGGAGCAGAGGGAGCAAAGAAACACAAGGCAGTGAAGCAGACAGGAAAGAATAGAGAAGGCTGAGGAATAAAAGCCAGGGAGATGGGGAAGGAGAAGTGGATGGCTGTTACCCCTGCCACGCTAGTCTGATGTAGGTGAAGTAGTCAGACTTTGAAAGTCCACCATGAAAGCCATACTTCAATGAAGCCATACTTCAGCTACTTTGAAAAGGAAGGGTTTGAATTAAAAAATAGAGGAGCTTAAGGTGGGAAGAAGTCATGGACTGTGTAGTGCAGTGTACCGGCTTGAGTGTTTCCCTCTTATTCTTATGCACTTGCTGCTTTCCTTAGGTCAGAGGTGTCCTGGGCAAAGAATTGTGCTTTGAATGTAGAGTATGCAGGACCTATAGATCTTGCAGGAGTTCGTTCTCTGTCCTTTGGCCTGACCCCAAGGCAGCACTGTCTCTCAAGCCATTGATGAAGAGGATTTTATCTTCAATGCACCAGTTTGAAGGTGGTGACCTCTATTATGAGTGATGGGAGTCTATTCTGCTTTGTGTAAAGAGTGTTCCAGTGAGAAGCATCCACGCACATTTTCAAACATAAGTGTCTCAATAGACTCACAAAGAAAACCTGAGTTACAGGAATTTTAACTAACCTTTATTCTTTACATATATGCTTTCCTGTATAGAGGAACCCAAGCGTGCTTGGAAGTGTTTCTGTAAGATAAAAGCCCTGACACCTCACAGCAGCTTAGAAAGGACATAAAAAATAATAGACAAATTAACAGCAGTAGGAGGGACAACAGACAACAGAAAGCTGTGGTTCTACGATCAAACAGGAAAGTACCATTTCTGGAGGGATTCTTCTTTTTATTTCCCCCATTCAAGGCCAAGAACAATGAAATTATCTGTCCATGTCCTGTTGGGAGCCTAATAGCCTGGAAACCACATGAATTCTCTCCTGGCCAGCCAGCTCTTTTGGATAGCTGTTTCTTCTTCTTTAGTTAGCCTCACTGCTGCTCTGGTGAAGCCTCCAGCAGGGGTGGGTCAGAGGGATTACTGAGTGCTAGTCCAGATTCATTGCTTCCGGGCCCCTGTTCACCAGTCCAAGAAGGTATTGACTTAGTGACTCTTCTTATTCCATCTTTGCTGTGCTGATATGGTACCTTTATTATGACCCAAGGGTATCTTTTTGAACAAATACACCTTTGGTAGTTGGAAAAACCTGTTGTGCAGTGCAGCAGGAAAATCTGAAAATTTGGGAAATGGGGAAGGTCTTGTTGGAAGAACTCAGTAGTATTCATCTATGTTCAGTGGAGTAAGGTGATACAATACAAACACAGACATGAAAATGACTTAGAAAAGCAACGTTTGATAAAGATCTCTTAACTTGCCAGGCTAGTAGAAAGCTTTGTGTAAATCCAGAGAAACATCAGAAGGAAGGGAATTCTGATTCCTTGGTCAACTTGCTTGATAGATAAGGCAGTTGTTTGTCAGCTGTGTTTGTGGCTGAAGACTTTCTTCCAGAAGTCTGGTTCAAGCTTCTAGAAGTGGTTTGACAGGCAAATTTTCATGTTATAATTTAAGCCTTTTCAATTTTGGTCTCATTTTTCTGTATTGGTATTTTAGGTCATATATGGAAAACGAGCTATTTCTTAATATCTGACTTCTCTTTTGTGTATAATCTGGGGGTAAAGAGTTAAAAAACATTCGGTGGAACTGATCCTTTGGTCTCTTCCTTGATGAAGCAACGAACAAGTGAAGAAGTGGCTTAAATAAGATCTAAACAAGTGTGGTCCACAGAACCTGATCCAAAGCCTGTTCTGAATGACATTTCTTTTGAAAGATGAGCCCAATCATTCTGAAACGAGTCTTGTTTTTTTAATTTAATCTAATTAGCTTCATTTTGGGTATATCATTCCTAGATGTGAATCTTAATATTGATGTAACAGTTGGGAAAGTTTAATTTCAGGGTAGGGTAGTCTGCATAATTAGGACTGCAAGAATATAGCAGGGAGGCTGGGAGCAAATTTCAAATGCATGCTGATGAGTGAATGCCTCTTCAAATAGTTATTCATCCATTGGTGCTTGCATGCTTTTTCCATATTGGATGCCAAAGGGAGTGATGACACATTCAGGAGTCAATGGGCTTCGTTGAGTCTCTGCTGTCTGTTATTTCCTGTGCAGCATGTTTAAATGGCCACGTGGATGATCACACATGAGCTGCCACAGGAGGTCCATGACACATATCTGTACAATTTTGGGAGATTTCTAAAATTTTAGAGATCTGTGAGCCCATTCCAGCCATGTTTGCCTCATAACTTAAGACTGAGTGATAAAGCCCAAGTAACCAGGGCTGCTGGACTCCTCACTCTCGTGGCAAATGCTCTGGCTCAAGGAATTGATTGTGTTGGATTTTTAAGTTTTGTTTCTATAATCAACTTTTTCTTCTCTCTCAATAACTTAGACTTCAGGAAGCCTTTTCTCTGGTATATGTTGGTCTGAATTGTCAGAAAACACAATTCTGAGTTCATCTTATAAATGTGAGGTCTGCACAGATTTAGGTATCTGTGCAGCATATTTACATATGTAACATCACCTTAGTGGTGGGAAAGTCTCAATGAGCCTTACGGAGATTATATAGGGAGAGAGAAGATGTGATCAAAACCATTGTCACAAAAGCATTACTGATTCCTCTGTAAATGCTATACTTATTTATATAGTCCCAGATTTAAAACCTGTTCTTTTGGCAAGCTTAAGTCTAGATTCAGAAGAGCACCATTACGTAGGGTGCCACTTAAGTATGCACTTGGTTTTAAGTACCTGCCTTGGTTCTTTTGATGCCAGGTGTAATGATACAGGAGGTACTCACTCAGCAATTAGAGACAGCAATATGCAGAAAATATAAGTCTTGATGGTAAACCAAGTTATATATAATGAGAGGTGTTAGGGTGCTACACCTGAAAATATTGTGGAAATCAGGAACTGAAATCTGTAGCACAGAAACCTTTCTCAATATATTGGAAGTGTTGCTAAGGAATTTATTTTTGGCAACTACACAGAGATTTAAGAACCATAATTGGATTGTTCTTTGATATAATAGGGCTAGAAAAGATTATTGAATGAATGTGAAATTGGGGAACTGGTATTTGAGGTACGTTTAATTCCCACTTTTACCAATTTATGAGTTTGACTTGTAGCAGAGCCTCCTGTGCTCATTTGAATCCCATTTGAGATGTGTTGACTTGCTTACTGAACAGCCAGTGCATTAAAGTACAAAAGCTAACAACTCATTTATTAGGCACTTAGCCAAAATTCAAACTCATTTTATTGTTAGGAGGTGCTGTTGCTAGACAGGCAAATATTAAGTTGGTTACTTTGATTTATTCGAATCCTCTGTGCCAAATACATGATAAAACATCCTGGCATTAACTTTGCATAAATTATTTTTTGCTTTAGTTAAATTTTTCACTCCTTTTGCAACTGATATTCCTCACCTGTGTTTAGAACTTAAAAAGCCAGAAGCTCTTGTGAAATGAAAAAGAATTGACTGATGCTTCTGTCAGTGTCAGCGTATGGTTTTTGTTTGTTTCTTTTAAACCTCACTGTTTCCTTGAGAAGAATTTGAAGTGGGAGTTAAGCTGAGAGTCCTCACACATTCCTGAGTGTGATGAGTCTGTAAACTGAGACTTGGGTCCTTTTGCAAGACCCCTTGTCCTCCAGGATGTCTGGAGATTGTACCACTCCAGAGGGCAGCTTGTGCCAGTACAGAAACGCCAAGGGTAAACTGGAGCTTCCAGGGAGAACAGGAAAGCTTTGAACAAGAAGCAAAATACTGGGGAACACATTTGGGCATGGTAGCTTCCCTGTTGGAGGGAACAGCTTGCATCTGGACTGTAATAGGACAAGAGTTATGTCCCCGTTGGCACCTGGCTGAAAATGTAGGACTCTGTTTTGTTATAAACTTGGACATGCTGTTTTTGGGAACTTGTACACAGGTACTTGACAGCTGGCTGTGTTTGTTCTTTCTATACAATTTAGTCTATGTGGATTTTCCCAGGATACTTGTTAAGGGCTTTGCTGTGAAATACTGCAGTCATTAAGGCAAATCGCCAAAGCTTTAGCACAAGAGTTTTCCTTAAGAATGACTGCCGATAGCTTCATCTTGCAAAAGATCCTGGTTTTTTTTTTTCTTTTGATTTGGTATAATCAATGAACAGGTTTGATTCTTTGGAAGTTCTTGCACTCACTGTGCTCAAAAGATTGGCATTTAAGTCTCATGAAGAGCTTTGTTGTTGGGGGGTTGCTCTTCTGCACATGTTGTCTGGGTGCTGCACGTTTTGGTTGGCATTGCACACTCCGAAAGAAATATTTGGTCTTTTCTCTTAGGAGTTTCCAGTGCAGAGATTTAACTCCAGAAGCTATTGACCTCAGCACTGAAATGGGTAGTGGAGGTATTTGGAGATAAGAGATTCCTATTTTTGCTCTTCTTCTAAGGCAGTTTTTGTCCATCCTGGTTTTCTGCAACTGTGGCTTGTGTATCTTTTTGTTAGACAAGCACTCTCCTTAATGGTGTACTATTTAATTTCTCTAGTGACAAGAGGAAGAATAAGTTATTCCTTTTTAAAAAAAGAGTGACTTAAGTAGGGAATAATGAATGCAAAATGCCATCATTAAAAATCAGCAGATGAGCTGATGGTTCATCTGTCACTCCCAAGTCTTGCCATAAAGGAAAAGTAGATCATCATTTATCAAAAAAATAAAAATGGTAACGATAAGTATGGAACATGTTGACTGGCAATGCCTTAATAATGAAACCTGTTATTTATTCAGTGAACACCTTGCAACTCCCTGCTGACCAACACATTGTAGGAGAAGATAACTTCTTTCTAGAGCCTTCCCGAAAGGTTGTAGTAGAAGAGATGGGGCATTTTTGTCTTTTCTGTATTTCACCACCTTTCTTGTGGCAGATATTAATTCTATATCGTTGCAGTGTATTGGCATGAAATTGGATTTGTCACAGTATATACTCAGCTGTTTTGAGTGGGAATTGTGTGTCTACACTGGAGGCATTTGGGTGCCTGCAGTAGGAGATGCCCAGGTGTGACCTGACTGTGTTCAGTTTCAGTGCTTCCAGGTATGATTAATTTCAAGGGATGTACCTAAACCAGCCCCCCAGTAGCTGTGCAGGAAGAGTGCACAGAACATACAGGGAGGCTCCTGGGCTACCTCAGATGGATACATCTAAATTAGGGGAATATTAAATGAAGCGCCAAGCCTTTGTTTCTTGGAAACTTTTTGCTTCCCTTTTGATACCATTAAGGAGTTAGTAATCTGTGGGATTCCTCAGCTGAGACGCTTATCTGGGGTACAACAGCTTTCCCTTGTTTGAAGGCATAGCTTAGCTGAGTGATAGCCCTTGGCAGATGTTGACTCTGTTTTGCTGAGTGTTGTCATTATTAACCTACCCTGAGCTGCTGAAAGTGCATTAATTGGGTTTTACTGTTGCTTCTATATAAACTTAGTGCTGGTATAACACTGGAAAAACAGTGACCCAGGTAGTTTATAGGTATGAGGCTGGTTTCCTCATGTTGCAGGTGAGTGCCTTCACCCCTGGGATGTTGGGGAGATGGATCTTGTAACTGAGCAGTTTTCAGAAAGATGAGTTGTATATTTTTTTAAGTGGGGTGCTGAGCTCCTCTGCAGTGTGGTCAGTAATCTAGGTGTTAAACTGGGAATTGTTTGGAGTTCAGTAACATTGAAAACCTGCCACTTAATTACTTGGATGAAATAGGACCTGACTGTTCCAGTCCAGCATCTGATTAAGCCAGGTACAAGTGCTCTGTTCTTCACTGGAACATGTATTTTTCTCATTCATTACAAGGAGACAGGGAAGGAGAAGTTCAAGACCTCATCACAGCATAGTGTCCATCCCACAAAAGCATTTCTATTGCCTGTGTCCAAAGCTTTGTGAAATGATGCAGTCATCAGGGTAACATCAGTCCTTGGCCTCTGGGAAGAAGGCTGTCATACAGTATAAAAAAAAATACTCTTTGTGGTTGCAGCCAGCAGCACTTCCCCACCTGCACCTCCCCTAGTTTCCCAGAACATTCACTCCATCAGGATCGAGGTGGTTCACATCATGGCACATGCTGAAGCAGATGTAGTCAGTCTTGCATGGCTGTTGGATCTGCCCTTTCACTCCGTAGGGGTAGGGCAGAGCAGCACAAGCCAAGCGCAGGGCTGTGGCTCCCTTCCTGTTGGCCAATCCACAATTAGCTCAACTTTTCCAATCACTCGTGTTTTACATGTATTTGTTGCCCCAGGTCAGGTGAAAAGACTCTGGAGAAGGGAAAAAAAAGTCAAATACGTTCTTAGAAGCTGAAACTTCTAAGATTTGGTTTTGATTTGTGTTGATGTGGAGATACTTGAGCGTTTGTGCCTTTATTCTCTGCACAAGTGCTTGAAAACACAGTAGGGCTCCTTTTTGTGTGTTTTACAGAACAAATTCTCTGATACCTTTTTTTTCCCCCCTAAATATGTAATAACAATAAATACCATGAAGAGCTGGAGAACTGGATGGGTGGGAGCAGGATTTCTTTCAACCAGTTGAAGGGAACAAGAAGTTGATCACCTGCAGTGGGACGATTTGTGCTTTTGCCTCTTGTGACTCAGTGAATTTGTGAAGCTCTTGGGCTGGTGTTGGCAGGTCCTTAAGTTTTAGGTTTTTGATGAGGAGATGTCTGCTGGACTCCTTCCCTCCTCCTCTTCCTCCACCCCCAGGCTCCAGCAGAGACCAACAGAACTGATGTGGAGATGTGAGCTCTAATTCTGTTCCAGACATGATTATATGTCAGTCTGTGGCATACCGTAAGTGGTACTTCTGGATTACTGCTGTGC
>NW_009945308.1:76956-90301 GCF_000696875.1 Nestor notabilis
TTGATTAGATTCTAGTACCTTTTATTCTATACATAGGACTTCTTTTTTAACAAAGCAAAGTAACACACAAAGCCCCTGGTTCCTTCTTTATTATCTATTTTTGCACTAATATCTCATGCTTAAATACAAACTTTAAATGTTTTTTTGCATGCCTTACCTTCCTTAACTCCATCTGTCCCCTCGTTCCAGATAAAATTAAAGGTAAAGGCTCATGTTGACCCTGTACTGTAGGATAAGGCTGTGACCTGGGTAGAAATTTCCTACAAAATGTGAAGCTAAATGAATGCTAACTGCACGTTGATGTGTAGTCCCACTTGTTACATTTTTTTTTTTGTCAGCACAAGCTTTATTCCTCCAAATGTATTACTGAATGAAAGAAAGAAGCTATTCTTTTATCTGTTAATGCTGATGCCTGTAATCCATCCCGTTCATTTTCTGTGGTGCTATTTTCTTTGTGTGGTTCTTCTCCAGCTTATGTAGCACAGAAAAACTTAATTGCTGAAGTCTGATGTACTTTTCTATTCCTGGCAACAGTGTAGGTTGCTAAACCATTATGTGGGAGATGCCTTCTGGAATATGAAGCGTGTGTCGCAGTTGGGATATGGCAGGGTTAGAGCCCGGTCCAGGAGGAACCTTTAAATTAGCTTTTTGGATATTTTCTATGGAGCTGCCAATTAGATTGACAATTCCTGAGCAGTTTTTGCAAGGGGAAGGTGTTCCTTCTGAAGGTCTTACATTACAGGGAGACCTTAATGTATGTGGTGCCATTTAAGGTTGAGAGATCAGGAGTTGAACCCGCTGAATTTATGCCAGCAGCTGATGTTTGACAAAATTCAGGAGACGACTCTTCTTCTGATGACATGAGGATAGACCTGTTTCCCTTCACAGCTAATCACTTCTGATTTCGTGCAGTTCAAAGCTTTATTTGGTTGTTAATGTTTGCAAATAATATGCTTAGTGCTTGGTAGAGCAGAATGCTGGAGACAGACTGTGCTCCAAAACGCCGGGGCAGCTCACATTTACTCACTTGTACATCCTGTACCTGAGCCTTAATTTTCTTTTAAACATAGCTTTAATTGGGTTTCTGGATGAACACTTACGTTCAAACTGGTATCTTGTATAATGAAGGCTGTTCAGAAGCCCAGACCCTGGGGTCAGTCAGCGTTGAGTTATTCCCTGATCTGAACCTGGCACTTGGGAAGCTGGTTCAACTCCTGTGTAAGTTTTCAAATAGCCTTAGAGGAATGACTTGTGTGGTACATAGGCTATGGATTAAATGAATGAGGTTAATTTCAGCTCTAGTCCTATTTATTTACCATGAAATACTAGGGCAATGCTGGCGCTCTTATGTACAGAGGAGTTTTATTAAGTAGTGATGGTGATACATATTGACAAATCTTGCAGTTTTTATCATGTCTTTTCAAATATTTACAATCTAAGCCACTGACTCTTGAAGTGCAGTGATTCTGAAGAAGGATTCCACTTGCATTTAAACCTAAAAGGAAGATTCTGCTTATTGTGACTGATGAAAAATCTTGCAAATTTCGTGAGACTCAAAAGATGAGAAAGCAAAGAAAGAACACTTAGATATTTAGGAATCCTTAGGATGAGCTCATGAATCTGATGTATCATTTTTGCATGCTGGGAATGTAGAGGATGCGTGCTCTCAGAGCCCTTGCGTTAGGAACAGTCGGACTGTTTGCCCTGGGAGGGAAGGCTTCCATGTTACCTGTCTTCTGAAAGTGGTCATTTGGTTTCCTCTCTTGGCAATTGATGGTGGAGCAGGCAGTGATTTTAAGATGACCATGGTCAGTCTACTTGTTAATATACCATGAACACAAACATTGTCAATTCAGAGGATCCCTGCACTGCTAATTAGTATTTCTGCAGTTTCACTAATCGCTTGAACTGGGAACTTGGCCAAAACTAACAGAAGAGACTTCCAGTACAATAAATTGTTTTAATTCTGTGATCTGATCTTATGCATGGCTCAGTGTTTCTGAAGGCAAGGCTAGAATCAAATCTCATTTTGCATGATAACATATGCAAATCAGAACTTTTTGGTCCCAGATGAAGCTGCACTTCCATTGACATGGTGCTAGGAAAATGCTGCTAAAAATAAAAAGCCAGTAAAACTTTATTTTGCTGATAATATTTCATTATTGCTTTGTAAGCTACCTTATCCATAGGGCAAAATCTGCCAGAGAATAAGATCCCATAAACTCCTGTTTGCTTGTATCATTCTGTTATGATTTATAGAGTGCCATAGATACTCGTGGCATTTTGCAGGTATATAAAGGATTGACATATTCTTGCCTCAAAGAACTTAAAGATCCTGCACTTTAGCAGCAGTCAGCAGTTCCTCATATCTGAATTTTACTTTTAACGGCACTGTATAAAATCACTATTACACAGCCACCAAATGAAATAGCATTTTATTTTTAGTTACAAATGCAGTGATTTTAAAATGTTTGCTAAAGGTCCCAGCCCTGCATAGCAGGCTGGAAGCTCTGTTCCGTGCCCTGAAGACAGAGCAAAAGTGGTACCAAATAGCTCTCTGTCCTTTGACCAGAGATTACCTGAAATGTCCCTGTGGCTGCTAGTAACTCTAAATGTGGTAGGGATGTTTATGATACGGGTAAGACTCACTGCTGAGGAGGGGAAGATTCATAGCTCCTTTCACAGAAGGAGCCAAACTGCATTCCCATGGTAATGACTCCTGCCCATCACTGGTTTATGTGAGATTTGAGCTAGTGACCGAGCAGTGAAATGCTCTGTATCCTGTTATCAACTTCTTGAGTCTCAGAACGAGCACCGCAGACTTCTAGCAAGTGGCTTGGAATGATTTCTGTAGGCCTCCCAGAGGTCAACCAGGTAATTCCTCACAAAGTACCCTGAAAATCTTTCCATCAAAGTTTAAGGCCCTGAGAGAGAATACAGTTGCCTGCTCAACTCTTTGCATAATTGTATAGGGAACCTTTTCCCACCATTAACTTGAAACAATCGGATATCATTTTATTACCAGTATTTGGAGTGTCACTTTGCTGCTTGACACATCTTTACATTCTGCGTTTTGTCCTTATAGTAGAATCTGAGTGAAGTTCCAGCTTTATACATGCAATTTTAAGATTTCCAGGCAGTTGTATAAAGCAAAATCCTGCTATATCCTGCCCAGGTAATTTATCAGAATTATATATATAAACATAACATTAAAAACAATTTTCTGAGCCTCATGATTACACTGATTTTGTTTGTCACACACCTGCAGGTACTGACTTGCCATATTCTGTCACTCATAGTAAATCCTGTCCCACAGTGTAATGCGACAGATGCTAATGAATATGATACATCATAATTTTTCAAAGCAGAGGTACTTGGAAAGGTCTTACTTTCACCTTATTAAATGCTTTGAAAACTAACTTTTCTTGAAAATAAAAGTAAGATTCTGGGCTTTTTTAAGGAGTTGTATGCTTGACCTAAGCATAAATGAAATTCACTTAAATGTTACGGGTTGCTTTGATGAATTCCAGCCTAAAAGATTTTTGAGCAGCAGACTGGTGGGAGGCTGGAATTTCTTGGAGGGGTTTTGTTTCGAAGGAGGTGAGTGAAAAAGCTCTGATTTCAGTGGGAACTCGAGCAAGCTGTTATGCTGTCGTCCAGCTTCATTTTCTCAGTGCAAGACAGCAGCAGGGGTGGTTTTGTCTGGATTCTGGATATAATGTAAGGCACTCAGAGGATCACAGGGTCAAAAAGTACTTGAGTTTGTCAGACACCCTGCCTTTCTCTTTGAACAAAAGCTCAGCAGAGAGCACGATGTAATAGAGTTAACAATATACACAGTTTCAAAGACAGCAAACTTTTTCTTAAGGACGTTGGGAAAGGAGGACTACCCTTGATTCTTCTGTGAGCCTTCAAGTGCAGCGTTTACACTGGTGTGAATATTCTCATGGGGAAGTGTGAGCATAGAGCTGGGTGTAACAACTGTCTTGTGATTCCCTGATACACAGGTTTTTATTCCGTATTTGCTGTGGGAGATTCATTGACATGTGCTGTGCTGGGTGAACACTGGCTCCAAATCTCTCTGCATCCACAGCTCTGTGTTTCCTTTGTTCCAGTTTCCTCTCTTTGTATTTCTTTGTTTTGTACCACTTCAGGTTGCCTGCGGTGGATAATCATGCTCTGGTATCAGCTTTTTATGTTTTTCTGGGTGGCACCTTCCTTTTAGGTGGTTATTCCTTTCAGTGCAGTGAGTGCTGATCTGCTCACCCGCAGGCTTTGCTCTGCGGGGAGGAAGAACTCATGTTGGTAAGGACTTGTCTTTCACCCTGTCTCTGCACTGGTGAACCACCTTCTGACTCCTGGTAGCAACTGAGGGTTGCCCAGTTGTGTCCCTAGTCAAGGAAGAAACAGCTGAAATAGATTTTAGTAAATCTTCAGCTGCTCATCACCTGCTTTAACCAAAGCAGAGTGAGATGAGGAGAGTGAGTTGCAGCCTGAGGGGAAGAGGTGGCCTATTCAGGAAGCAGGATGTCCTGAGCGTTCCTGCTTGTACAGGCTCCCTGCAGGGGGAGTGCCTCCCAGGAACAGCACACTCTGCCTGGCTCTTACCTCAGGATTGGGGAAGAAGCGCCAAAAAGCTCAGAGGAGGTGTACAAGGAGTCATTCACACATGCTGGGCATCTCACTCGAAGCCGCCATGGTGTGAACCAGCATCTCTCTCATATGCACGAATGTTTTATCAGTCATGCCTTAAACTACAGGGATTGTCAGCATTTCAGTCACACGCTCTGCTGGGGTGAGTTAATATCCTTCCTGACTGAGCATATTGCCTAGAGGGACCATTTTGTGTGTTACACTCTGGTACAGAGAGTGATACCAGGCGCTGAGTGGTGCAGGGTAAAAGACTAATGTGTACTATGTTAAATGGTGTCTTGGGTTTTTCTGGGTCCCTATTCATAAAACACAACAAAGTGGCGACAAGTATAAACCTTGTCAGCTAAAGGATCTGCTGGGAACACCAGAGAGTACTTAGTGACTGAAACAAATCAAGTTTTGAAATCCTCCCTTCCAAAGGAAAGCACAGAGGGGATTTAAGCAAAGTGAACAAGTGTATCTGTTGTAAAATAGCAACGTGGGGCGGGGGCAGAGGAGGCTCCAGGATTAGCTTGGCTGTACAGGGCAGAGCGCTCTCTGATGGGGTTGGAGTGGTGGCTCCAGCAGACATTTTGGGAGGAGGGATGGGTTAAAGAAGGGCTGCCTTATGAGTGACATCTTGAGGAATGAAGCCAGGGCCTGGGATACTGTCGTGCCTCAGCCCATGCTGTGGTAGTGACAGCAGTGGTCAGAGCAGCAGATGCTTTCCAAAACCCTTCTGATGGTAAGACCCTGCCTGCTTAGCGTAGGGCCCTACTCTGAGGGGTTAACTACACGTTGTGTGCTGCTACCCTATTTGGGTCTGGGAAGATTCCTTTTTAATTGTAATTAGGCTGTTCTTGTGTTCATGGCTTGTTTCCATATGGGAATTGTTCCTGACAGAAGCTGTTCCAGGAGTTTGGCTGCTAGCCTGGTGCTGGGGAGCTAGGCTTCAGCTTGCTGCTAAACCAGATGCTCCCTCTGTGACTCTGGCCAAGTTGCTTAGAGTCTCTGTGCCTCAGTTTCGAATCATAAAATCGGAATATTAACATCTGCCTGTCTCACAAGGGACTTACGAACACAGTAATCAGAGGGCGTTGAACACTCAGAGAGAGGGCTGGGGGGAATGGTACATGTTTCTGAGACAGGCAGAAAGCAGTGCCCATAGATTTGACTCTGGCTTGGATCATGTCCTTAGTTGAGGGAGACTGATGCACCAGTTAAAAGTATTGACTTCAGCTCACCAACAAAGCTTCAACTGAACTCAAAGTCTTTATTAGCCACAGAAAGAGGAATAATCAAGAGAACACTGTGAAATAGATGCTCTCTTCCTCTGCCTAAAAATGCACATAAACTTCTGTGGGATTTCCAGAAATACTTTGTACCTAACTCTTGTAGAAGTCTGCAGAAAATTCTACTGGGCCCTTACTGGTTATGTCTTCTGGTACTTGTGTTATTCATGTCCCCTTTTAGTCAAGTGCTGTGTTCCTTGCAGTGCTGCCTCTTGAGACTCAGTTGCATCCCCATTAGTCACCTCTTGGTACTTGTCTGAAGAGCCTCTCAGTCCTCTCTGGCAGCCGCTGGTTTCTCCAGCACAGCCTGGTCACTGGTATCCTGGGATGTGGGCTGTGCAGGATGGGATGCTGAAGTCCTGCCGGGAATGGGCCCTTTCTTTGAACAGGCCACAGTGGTGCATCATTACTTGTGTATGACCGTATAGTCCAGAATATTGATCTGAAAGTCAGTTTGTATCTTGCTTTGATTCACCCTTTTAATTTTTTCTCTGAACTATAGCACTGTATCTCCTAAGGACAGGATAGGGCCTTTACTCTATTATGTGGAAAGCTATTGAAAACTTGCAGAAAATGATGTTCCCTTTCACCGTCTCTACTACTGTATTAACTTGTTCAAAGATCTCCAGCAGGTAACTGAGCTTTCTCCAGCAGAGACTTTGCTGCCTTAAGCCTATCATGTTAATCTCCCTTTAATTAGATCCTCCATCCCATTCTCAGGAACAGATGGGAGGCTCCGGGCTGTGAAATATTTGGGATTTCCTGAGAGACCTGAGGAGGGGTCCTCCATGGTCTTCCACCCCTTCACAGATTCGGCCATCAATACCAGTCCTTCCTGCTGGGGCTGTCTGTGAGGCTCCATTCAAGGGCAGTGTGATGTCCTCGCTGCTGCCTGTGGAGTGCTGCAGGCTCATGTTGGCCTCATGTGTTCTGCTCCCTCCTGCTGCCTCCATCCTTTTCCCTGCACTGAAGCGGCAAGGTGAGCTCCCCTCTTTCCTGCAAGGATTTCTGGTCTTAGAATGGATTTTGGTTTAGTAGGAGTACACACCATGTTTTATTTGATCTCCAGCTTTGTTACCAGGGCAGATGTCATCTTTCCACATGGCTGTATGAGCTGGTTTCTATTTTCTTTCCTTTCAAGCATGTGCTCTCTCTATACAGTTCCACATCACAGCTTCAATGGGTACTGCAAGATTCTTCTTGTGTACCTCATACAGTGTCACTGAATCTCAGTGGTGCTCACATCTTCTAATAATGTCCTAATATCTAATACTAAGACCAGGCAGAGAAATCACCTCTCTCTCATTGCTTTAGCATTTGCTCTGAGAGTCAGTGGCTGACAGGGCTGATAAAATGGGAGTCTCATATTTTGCTGCCTTGTGCTAATGGTGATACAGCCCTGTGACTCTGTACCAGGGAAGAAGCAGTAAACCATGCCTTATGGGATACACTATATGGCAATGCAAAGCCCACATTATTGATGAGAAAACCCATTACTACTGGATTTCATGAGATTTTCTACATGCTTTTTTGGTACAGCATTAGAGTACTCTGCCACAAACCCATAGCAAGTTATGTCCCTGTCATGCCCCCATAAGCTAAGCTAGATGCAGCACAGCTGATGACAAAGGGATGTTGACGAGGGAAGGAAACTGAAACACAATAAACCTGACCCCTTTTCTCCTGGATATGAAAGAAGATGTACTGCTGCTTGTGCTGGTGGTGACAGTTATTTTATATCATTATTGCAACCTGTTTACTCTCTTGGCTTGTCAGCCAAACCTGTGCTAGTCAGCAGTCATTCCTCCTGTAGTTTCTCTGATAGAAAAACTCATGTAAAGTTTTGGTTTATTCCCTCTTCATTCCTTCCTCCGCTGGTCTGAGCCTTTGGTCCAGCTTCACAAATGCCAAAGTGTTGCAAGTGAAACACCCGCACGCTTAGATTTTAGTGTAGACCAGAACACTGAAACCATCACTTGGAAACTAGAGGAGGTGCTTCAGACACTGAGCTCAGCCTCTTGAGGCTGGGAATGTAAAGGATGAGGAAGAAGCTTTGAGCAAAACCCTTTGTGGAGGGTTTTTGATTTGTTTTGTGTGCTGGGTCTTGGAATACAGACAAACCCATTAAAACAAAACCATAAAACAAGCCACAGGTTTTGGTATATGTGTAAGTTTGGCAAGCCCCAAAGCAGAGGACAACAAGATTTAAAGCAAGAATCCATCTGAAATTACAGCTTCGAACAGGGAGCTCCCACCAATCGATGGGAATCTGCTTTTGTTATGGTCACAGAAATCCCAGCTCCGACTCATGCTATTACAGTGATGCACAGTGTTGTCAAGGTAATGGATTTGAGCACTTGGCATATACAGGAAGGGTGTCAAAGGCAAGGAGATATTCTGCAGCCCTCCAGGAGCAAGCTTCATATTAAGGATTTTTTTTTTTTTTTTTTTTTTTTTTATGGCTGAGGTAGAGAATACTCAATTTTTGTTGTAGAAGTGAGAGTTTTATGCCCTGGCCTATTGCAGTTGTCATACACGTCACCCATGGGAACACTGCTCTTTCCCATATGTAGTGGGGTTTGTGAACTTCTGCTGCTTTGCTTCCTCCTGCTGCTACCGAAGCAACTTCCCTCCGCAGGGCTGAAGTGAAATTAGGGAAGGGGAGAGAGCAGAGATGTCATGCATATTTCAGCTCCTTAGGAAGAGAGCTTGGCTGTAAAGGAGTTGTTGGGCTGAATTCTGCAGACTGAGGTACGGAGTGAGCCTCTAAGGACCATGTTTACAATCTGTCAAGGCCTTTTTTAACCCTTTTTTTAGCAACAATGTTTTATAGCGCTGTTTAAAAACAAGCCTGGTAAGATCAAGCAAAAAAGGCAAGAGAAGGAGGGTTTCTGTTATCTAAACTTTTCAATCCAGTCAGCCTGCTGAATTATGCTTTGGTAAAGAGAGAAACTGATAGGAGGAAGGGAGTGAAAAAGAAGAAAAAGAAAGCAACTATCCATTAAAAATTATCAAGATGAGGGATTGCTGTCTGTAAAGCTGCTTAAGACAAATCCTTCCTTATGTAACTCCTTGTCCTCCCTTCACTAACTTAAACGAAGTTAGAAATTGACAGTAAAAGTGAAATGTCAGCACTAATGAGAGAGTCTGATTTATAAGGCTCAATGGCGAAGGATGTGTTACATATTTGAACAATGGAACTGAAGACATGTCTGGAGAAGTGAAGGTTCTGTGGGAATGCAATGCAAGAGCAGAGTCAGGGGCTCAGAGAAACAGCAGTGAGTAGTATTAGTATGTATGCAAAAGCCAGTTCAGGTCAAGGCTGGGAGTAGAGCTGTCCAGACGACTGGCTTTACCTACTCTGTAGCATGTTTTTCCTCACCGGAAAGAGAGGAAGAATGGCAAGGGATAGGAAACCCAGAGAAAGAGAGGAGGGAATCCATCCAGAGGTTTGGAAAAGGAGTGTTGTGGGTTTTGGAGACTAAGATGTATTGACATGAATTGCTGAGAGTAAGTGGCCTGTTTATCCAAACGTGTCCCTCTTTTGAGAGTCCTAATCCAAACCCAGCATAGTCATTGGGAATGCTTCCATGGATTTCTTGTATTTTTCAATCAAGCCTTTGGTGGCTTGATTGAAAAACCGTGCTTTGATACAGGACAGGACTTCAGTGGAAAGGAAGTGTGGGGAAAGCACTTAATCCCTGTTACGTGGCAGTTAATTGCCGTGAGCATTGTGGCTGAGCATTTATGAGACTTCCTTGATCAAAATCCATGGTAGTGTTTGTTTTTATGTGCTACCGACAGCCTGCACACAGGTTCTCTAATAGCCTCTGGTGTTACCTGAGGTGGGAGATACCTTTGGCTGGCATTTGTTGGAAATTTATCTTGTGGTAGGTGTGCTTTCTGCAGCTCAAAGTGGATGAATTAACTCACTGTTTGAAAGGTCCTTCTCCATGACTGTTTAGAAATTCACAAGCACTTTTATGTTGTAAAGCCATTTTGGGGGCGTGTTGTGTTATATTTTGGTGACAGAGATGTAGCCACTTCACTAACAGTTGTTGTACCTGTTGGTGGTGAGGCTCTGCAACGTTTACTGTTCCCTGAGGAAGAGTCAACCAACCACAGCTAAACCAGAGTTTACAAATGGGTTAATATAGCATGGTAGCTAGCAAATGGCCTAGATGATTCAGTAGGTCACCCCGAACCCTACTTTGTCCTTGTGGTTTAGGACATCTCTGAGTCAATTTAGAGCGTCCTGAGCAATGTTAGTAGTGACAGTATTTAACTTTCTAAATCACAACACACAATGAAGCTGGATTACACGTGTAACAATTCACTGAGGCGAAGTAATCGGCTGCTTAAAAATAATGTGGTGGTAGGCATTTAACCATCACTACCTAACTGCAAGATGTAGCAGTAATCCTTTTGTTTCAGTAAATTAAATGCCAGCAGAAAAAGAAAAGGAGGTGAGGCCAAGGCACTGTGACAAACATGGTGCAGTACGCTAAGAACCAGCTATGGAGAAAGGTGATTCATTAAATTAAAGGCCAACTTTGAAAGAAAGACTGTAACAGCCTATCACTGTAAAACAAATAATAGCTTATACGAGGTCTTCTGCCATCTCATATTCTGTTATTTGTCCCTTGTTAGAGAATAGAGAGATCTGACAGCAGTGATGGAAAAGGTAATGAGTGGTGAACTTTGGATTGCTTGGACAGTGTCAGCATTTGTCAGCTGCAGTAGAGATTAAAAGCCATCACAGTACCTTTAGAGGTGCAAGTTGGGTGTTTAGGAAGCACTGAGCTCGAAGTTTAACCAGTCGTGCCAAGTCTCAGGTATGTTGCTAATTAGCTTTGCAGAGCTGTAGGGACCCACTAAGGTTTATAGCAGCTGTAGAAAGCTACAGATTTTATGTGATGTCTTTCTGGTTTCAGTGTTGCTTGTGCAGGAATTCTATTTCTGCTTACCTAAGACTTGAATTTTTAGGTGAAAATAGTTTCCTTAGCCAAAAAATAAATAAATCCTTCAGCTCTTATGTTGGAATGTCAACTTCAAAATGTATTTCCTAAGAGAAATGATGGCACACCATAATATTGACATAGAAGTATCTTTCACTTTAGTGCCTTTTATTTTGAAGGATCCCCAAATCCTTTACAAACTCTGTTCCATGTTTCCTTCCCTGATCTGCAAAGAGTATTTCATAACTTTTACTGTGTTCTTTACAGTACTCTGAATGCTGTTAACAGTGATTTACCATGAAGATTGTAGGGGCTGAATTGTATGTATAGGTTGGGTCTCTCATTTCCTCTGCACAATACGTAGATCATTTGTATTTGAGGGCATAATAGGTACTTATAAAGCATCTCTGTTTCACCAGAGCACTGTAGAGGGACAGTGATGTGGTCCTTTCATTCATCAGAGGAGGATGCTCTTTGCTGTGATGGAAAGCAGCCGCTCTTCAGTAACAGACAGGAAACACAGCGATAACCTGGCTGTCATTGCATTGCCTTAGGAAGCAGGATAATGCAGAGTACATCAGGCCAGAAATGCAGCAGATGCAAATCCGTGTAGTTAGCTGAAGCCGGGGGAGGGATGTTGATACGTGTTCATTTTGGTTGTCGTATTGAGCTAATCAACAGAACATTTTACTGCTAGCTGAGCTTCTGGCCCAACATCACCATTTCCAAACCCTACTGGACTGAATAGGGAGTTTTAAGCACAGTGTTTCATTATGTCTATATTTATGCATAACCACCCAACTTTAAAGAGCTTTTTGTATGACTTGCTGTTCTGAGGGAGTGAAATGTAATCTCTTGTCCTGGGCAAATAGATACAAATTACAGATTTAAATGCTCGCAAATATGAGAAGTCTTATATGTCCCAGCCCAAATGTGGTTTGGGTAATCACATTATGTAGATCATTTCCATTGTTGTCTCAGTTATCTGAAGCTATTGATTGTTAAAGGTTATGAAGTTAGTTTTCATTTCAAAATGCAACTGAATGGCACAAAGTAACTTCTTTACGTTCTTGATGTTGTGGTTGTGAAGTTTGGCACAGGAAGAGCATAGCAGGCAGTTGAACTGGTGTGGAATACTGGGAGCTAAAGGGAAGACCTTTATCACTACCTTGCTTTTTTGGGGTTGTTTGTTTTGTTTTGAAATAATCTCACCAGTTCTGAATGATTTGTAGTTACTCGTGGAACTGGACAAAACTTTATTTGTTCACTAAAAAAGTGAGTTTTTGTGTCAGCCAAAACTAGTCACACATGTAGCATTTAGCCTGAAACCAGTTTCTCTCGGCCTTGGAAAAACAGGTGGGTTGGGTTTGGGTATTTTTATTTTTTAGTTTGGTGGTTTGTTTTTTTGTTTTAATATCCTTAACATTAAAAAAAATCAATTCTCTGCAGAGCAGTAAATATCAGGGCTATTTACAGGTCCACAAGTCTATTTTCAGAGAACTGAGTCTAGGAGCCTTGTAGGTAAGACAACAAGGGCCCAACAGTACGTTGAGCACTGGAATTTCTGTAGCAAATATGAGGAGTCTCTGAGAGAAAAACAATATCCTGTGGAAAGATATTTCTTTTCTTTCTTTCTTGAGCCTCCTTTCCCTATATTCAGTGTCTTTATTTCATCACCTTTGCTATTGCTATATTTGACATTTGATATTTAGCTTTTCAAGGCAATGTAGGAGAGTTTTTTCCTGGTTCATCCTGTGTATGTAGAACATCACGATGAGTCTTTCCTGGCTCTTAGCTAAAAGGGGCTGTGGGAATAGCCAAAGGGAAAATTCTCTCCACTTTGCTGCCAGCAGATAGGCCTTTCCTTTCTGCCACTGGGAGGAGCATGGAAACAGGAGAAACCAGGTCATCCTCCTTAGGAGCAAAAAGCGGCAACTCCCAGGCTGGAAAGACTTAAGTTGACATCTGTATCATCTTTGCTGCTCATTGTGGAAATTGATGGTGTCATCTTTTGGGATATCAGTGAATACAAGTGTGCTATTACAAATGGACCTGTTGTGACTTTGTGCAGCCCCAGCTCTGTTAGGGTTACAGCTCCTGGGCTGGGATGTAGCTGTAATCTTGCTCACCCTGCTTTTGTTCTAGTGTTGCCAGAACTGGTATGTGCCCCTCAGCATGACCTAAACCTTCAGGGACAGAGGGGATGTTGAACAACTTACTATTTTTTTAGAAATTACTAATATTATTATTACCTGTTGCTCTGTTTTCCTGTCTTCAGATAAATCAGCTGCGCAGCTGTAAGCAGGTTGTAGAAAAATGGCTGTTCTCCAACAGGCTGAAGTGCAGTTGTCAGATGCAGTCCTGCAGTCTGGGAACTCAAGGGCAGAGGCTCTGCCCATAACAAGAGTGCAGGAAGAGCCGTGCTTGTGGAAGGAGGAGTGATGCTGGAAGTGACTCTATTCC